>NC_080170.1:6540209-6655209 GCF_950295315.1 Erinaceus europaeus | reverse complement strand
GCTGGGTTGTACACAGTATCTCTTTATTCATGCAGGACGCAGCACAATCTAAGACGAGCCAAACTAAACTCAAGGTACTCTAAAACTCACAATGCTGTCTTTATATATACTTGCCAAGTAGGGTGGAAACAGGATGTGACATAGAGAGGGTGGAGAGAAAAGTGACTGGTGAAAATCAGAGTGTGACAAGGAGAGGGCAGAGCAGGCGAGAATCCTGTCACTGAACCACCAATGCCCTGGAGGGAGTGCTTTATGTAAATGTAAAAGTGATTTATGTAAATAGACCAAAGCTTTGAATGGGATTAAATCTATCCCTATATAGGCATATGGTTAAGCAGAAGCCAGGGGGAGCTGGCATACTATCCAACATCTCCCCCTTTCTTTTTAACTAATGGCCATTGTGGGGTGAACAGAAACCTGTATCGTACAGGTGTTTTCAAAAGAACTGGCATAAGACATGGAAAACAAAATAGGCGAGCAGCAATAACCAGTGTGATGCCAAGGGGAACGTTTCTTGCCTCAAAGGACAAGGCCTAGCAGGCGAAAGGGCATTTCTTGCCTCTGGGAACGCTTCATGCCTCTAGGGGCATCTCTTGCCTCAAAGGGCGTTTCCTGCCTCTGTGGGCTCCTAGTCCAAAAAACTCCTTGAAATTCCATTTAGGGTGCTTCTGACTGTTCCTGCTGGATTGCTTCAGGCACCCATTTTTAAAAGCGTCTTCCCATCGAAGAAAGAATCCAATCAGGAGATTAGAACTAACCACGTGTCTCCATACTTGGGAACTGCCAGGGTACTCGAGAATGTTCTTCAAATTAGAGTAGTCCTTCTCCATGGGAAACATGTGAGAAGAAGTCCAGAAAGTCCCAGGGGAAATCCCCATGCATATCCCAAGGTCTACGATCACGGTCATAAAGAACCAAACTGTGGCCCAGGGCAAAATGTAGTCCTTTTCCTCGGGAAACGTGGGAGAGGGAATCCAGAAGGTCCAAGGAGAAATCTCCGTGCATCTCCCAGGCTCTATCATCCCGGTCATAAGAAACCAAAGTTCCCGGTCAGGGAACCGAAGTGTGGCCCAGAGTAAAATGTTCCAGAGACAGAGAAACTGCCTCATAATGAAACAGTAGAGGCTTTGGCAAACCTCTTCATAAGTAGAAGAGAAGACCATAGTGCATAGGTAGGCAAAGTCTTCACTTATCTGGGAGTTGCGCAGGTCTGGTCCCACGTTGTGGCGCCATATGTTGTTTTCGACAGGTTAGGTTGTTTTCGCCGGGCTGGCTTCACGGGCGGGTAACAGACGACCAGGGACTCATGGCTGGGTTGTACGCATTATCTCTTTATTCATGCAGGACGCAGCACAATCTAAGACGAGCTAAGCTAAACTCAAGGTACTCTAAAACTCACAATGCTGTCTTTATATATACTTGCCAAGTAGGGTGGAAACAGGATGTGACATAGAGAGGGTGGAGAGAAAAGTGACTGGTGAAAATCAGAGTGTTGACAAGGAGGGGGCAGAGCAGGCGAGAATCCTATCACTGAACCACCAATGCCCTGGAGGGAGGGTGGAACTTGTTAACAGTGGTTATGTAAATAGAATGAAGTGGTTATGTAAATAGAATAGTGTTAAGCAGGGGGGATTTAAACCAAATGAAACAGAAGGGGTCTCATGCATACCCACAGGGTGCAGAGTTCTGGCTTCTGTAACTACTTCTCCACTGGACATGGACGTGGGCAGGTGGATCCACACCCCCAGCCTGTTTCTATCTTTCCTAATGGGGTTGGGCTACTCTCTTCATCATCTCTTCATCAGGGAACATGAAAGCAGCTTCAAGAACTAACACTCCTTGTATTTGCCCTCACCACTCTGCTCTGAGAGACCCCAAGTAACCGGAACTAGCAGCTGGAAGTGGAATCTAAGTTTCTTTCCATCAGAGCCTGAGGCAGAAACGGTCACATGGCCTGACCAGAGTCACTGAGAATGCCCAGGCCTCAGCAGTCCAGCTGCACCTGCCACCACATTCCCTGGGGCTTCGTTAACTCGGGACTGTGTTTTCCTTCCTTGTCACCTCAATGCAGAGTGATTGATGCCACCAGGCTGAGGGAAGATGATGAGGAAACACCAGGATTTTGGGTGAGGGGTGGGGGCTCTTTGGATCGCTTCTGCAGCTTTATACAATTGAAACCCAAATCTACTCTACAATCAAAAGCTTATTTTTAAAAAGTCAGGTAGTGGGGCAGGAAGAAAATTCAGTGGGAGAAATTAGAACTTGCACTCGAGAGGTTCCCAAGCTCAATTCTGGGCAGTGCTATAAGCCAGAGCTGAGAGGTGCCCTGCTCCAGCTCATAAAAATAATAGATCTTTTTAAAAAGCCAGTCAGGGATGAGGTGGCCGAGTGGTTAAGGCGATGGACTGCTAAAAAGCCAACCAAGGGGATGGCGTGGTGGCACCTGGTTAAATGCATGTTACCATGTTCATGTTACCAGGTTCAAGTCCCTGGCTCCAACCTGCAGGGAGAAGTTTCAAAAGTGGTGAAGCAGGGCTGCAGGTCTCTCTCTCTCTCTCTCTCACCCTCTCTATCTCCCTCTTTCCTCTAAATTTCTCTCTGTCCTATCGAACAAGAAAGGATGTGTGTGTGGGGTTGGGGGTGGTGGAAAGTGAGCCAGGAAGGAGAACTGGCAGCGGCAGAGTTGAGTTACAGACACTAGAAGCTGTGCTGTGTAGCCCAGCACTCACTAGCTGGGAGAAGCAGTTACCTCCCTATTGACATTGCCCTCAGAGCCATCTGGGTTCTGCACCTGGGCCTGACTGCTGGACTGGCAGGGAACACAGTCCACGTGCCTCTCTGCCCTGCGCCAGGTCCCATAGGCTTCCCTGGCAGTTAGATTCATTTGCTTGGCATTTGGCAATGATCAACACTGGCCAGTAATCAGCTGGGTCTCTATCTTAAATCAATTGCTCAGTTAATGAGGACAAAGCACCACTTCATTACCGAGCCCTGTACCTTTCGCAGCAAAGGCTTCTGGGCTGGGGGTGGGTGGCCTTTCCCTCTGCTGACTATCAGGTTAATTAAACTCCCACTCAGGGCCTCCGAGCCTATGCTGGTGACCTGGAGAAGGAAAGTGAGCTGGAGGAAAAGGCTCCCAGAAGCACAGAATGGAGTCTCTCATTCGTGGAGAAAGAGAGAGAGAGAGAGAGAGAGAGAGAGAGAGAGAGAGAGAGAGACGCCATTCTGTGCTTCTGGGAGCATTTTATTTTATTTTATTTATTGCCTCCAATGTTATTGCTGGGGCTCATTACCTGCACTATGAAGCCACTCCTCCTGGAAGCCATTTTTCCTATTTTTGTTGCCCTTGTTGTTGTTATTGCTATCATTGTTGCTGCTGTTGTTGGATAGGACAGAGAGAAATGGAGAGAGGAGGGGAAGATAGAAAGGGGGAGAGAAAGAGAGACACCTGCAGACCTGCTTCACCGCTTGTGAAGCCAGGTGGGGAACTGGGGGCCTCGAACCGCGATCTTTACGCCGGTCCTTGTGCTTCTCACCATGTGCACTTAACCCACTGCACCACCTCACCCCCTTTTTATTTATTTTATTGCCATCAGGATTATCTCTGGCGCTCAGTGCCTGCATGACCAATCCACTGCTCCTAGTGGCCATTTTTTTTTGTTTGTTTTTGCTAGGATAGAGAGAAATTCAGAGGGGAGGGAGAGATAGAGAGGAAAAGAGACAGAGACACACCTGTAGTATTTGCTTTGCTGATTTTGAAGCTTCCCTCCTGCAGGTGGGGAGTGAGGGCTCGAACCTGAGTCCTTGAGCATGACAATATGTGCACTCACCCGGTGTGCCACCACCCAGCCCCCAGCTCACATCTTTCTTTATGCAAGTGCAGGCTTGAGACCACCATATGGCCCATTTTCTATTGCTGATTTCAGGGCGAGAAAGAGAGAGAGAGAGAGAGAAGAGAGACACCCAGCACTGCTCCGTCATCCCTGAAGCTCCTCCGTTGCTTCCCAGGGTCTCACACATGGAAAGGCATGCCCTCTGCCAGGCCAACTATCTCCCGGTCTCCCTACCACTGGATCTCAACTCAGAGCCCATCTGCCAGCTGGCCACTGCGTTTGCTTTGCTGAGAGCCCTGGGTATAGCTTGGCTTTGCCTTTGCAGTTTGATTATTTTCTGTATTGGTTTTTCTCTCCCTTTCACATGGAAAGGCTTAATCCTGAAGGTGGCGGGGGTGTGTTTGATCCTGTGTTTCAGGAAGGTGACTGGCCCTGGGCTGTGTGAACAGGATTCTGGGCAGGACGATGTGGACAGGATGGAGGAGGGTGTGTGGAGGGGATCAGGTAAGGGTGTAACAGGATTGGAGGAGTGTTTTTTTGTTTGAGAGGACAGAGAGAAATTGAGAGGGGAGAGGGAGATAGGGAGAGAGAGGTGCACCTGGTAAAGTGCACATAGTTCTAAGCACAAGGACCAGTGCAGGGATCCTGGTTCGAGTCCCCACTCCCCACCTTCAGGGGGTTACTTCACATGTGAAGCAGGTCTGCAGCTGTCTATCTTTCTTGCTCCCTCTCTCTATTCCATTCCCCTCTGAATTTCTCTCTATCCTACCCCAAAAAATAATAATTAAAAAAATGACCACAGGAGCAGTGGATACATATAATTCAGGCACTAAGCCACAGGGATAACCCTAGAGACAGACAGAGAGAGAGAGAGAGAGAGGCAGAGAGAGGCTGAGAGACTTAGAGCCCTGCTTCATTGCTTGTGAAGCTCCCCCCTTGCAGGTAGGGAGCTGTGCTGGAACCTGAGGCAGGACTGGAGGACACTGTGACCTGGATGAACTTTCCCAGGAAGTTGACTTAGCATCCAGTGTCACCTGTTCCTCTCTGTATTCTTTGGGAATCAGGGACATCCTGAGACATACTCCCCTCTCTGCATCTTCCCTACACTTTCCCTGCTCCAGGGGACAAGATGGGGACCCTATGGGCCAGTCTTCACCAAAAGGCAGCCAGAGCAGGTGACAAACAGAGGGGTCTTATCTTTCTTTGCTCGGTTTAACTTACTCAGCACACAGGTGACAGACAGTGTTACACGAGACAGAGGGACAAACCACGGAGCTACTTGAGGCCAAGCGGTGCTGGTGAGCGGACCAGAGGATCAGGGTTCAGGTGTACAAGTCTGATGCTTTACTAGCTGAGCTATTTTCACCAATGCACCACTCTTTTTTCTTTTATGAGAGAGGGAGAGAAAAAGAGAAAGTGTAAGCTACTCAGCAAAGTATATGGAGGTACTGGGGATCAGACCTGGGACCTCGGAGGCCCCTGAAGGGGCAGCAAGCAGAGAGAAGCAAAGACATCCAGCACCCCACTCTGGCCACCAGACCCTCAAACCCTGGCCCCACAGGGCTGTTGCTTCAGCCTCGTGTCTGGGGAACCATGTAGCCACAGATACACAAACACCTGAGTTTGTCCTTGGAGACTTATTTCTGGAAAACTAGGGGAAGCTTCCCCTGCACCTGGTTTGTGGGACACCCAGGATATCAAAGCCTTTGCCTTTTATTAGGATAGAATCCCCAGAACCCCAGAGGCCACCAGGGCCTCTTCTACTTCTCAGAGATGCACTTGTCTGGCTGCTTCCGGAAAGTTCTAAGCCTTGCAGAGTGAGGGCAGGGCACCCAGAGCCAGTGCAAGCCCTCCTCCCCTCACCCCAGCTGCACCCACACCAGCCCTAAGGGGCCCCAAAGGCCTTTCCAGGGCTTTAGTTCCTCCTACCCACCCACAAATTTTCTCCTCAGTGCACAGGGTTCTAATTTCCTGCCTGGTTCTGGAACCATCCATCATTGAGCAAGATGACTGATGGGTCTGAGAGTTCTGGCTTCCAGAACACAGCCCCCTGCAGGCACCGGGTGATTAAACTCTGTTAGAGTCCAGGGAGCCAGGCTCCCCCAGAAGGCCCATCCTCAGCACCCACACAACTAGCAGGAGTGGACGCTGGCTGGGTGGGGTCCCAGCTCTGGATGGTTCCCCCTGCCCTGAAACTTCAAGGAGGGTCCAAAGCAGAGGACCACCCAGAAGTGAGGTTGCAGTCAGCTCCGTGGACCCCGACCCTAGTGGGCACGGGCACACTGAGTGACGATGAGCAGAGCAATGGTGGGGCCAAGTCAGCCTCTGGCTGTGGTCAGAGGAGCAAAGCTGGGGTCTGGGGAGATGGCTCAGCTCAGCCTGCTTGTGTGAGCATCTGAGTTCCGGTCATGAGAATGACAAGGAGAGCTCTGTGGATGGTGGCATAGTCCTTGGCTCTTTGACTGCCAAAGTTTTGATCAGGGCTAAGAAGGTAGCTCAGCAGGAAAAGCACATGTGTGGGGGTCTGGGCTCGAATCCTGACACCACACGGGCTGCCAAGGGAACTCCACGTGCATGGTGCGCTAGTGTTTTCCTCTTCAGCACCACAGACAGCAGCAGAGACCGTGGATGGTGGAGCATTGCTATAGGGTCTCTCCCTCATTGTCCTCTCGCTTCTCTCCTTCCCTCACTCTTTTTCACTCAATGTCTAAAATAAATAAATAAATAAATAAATAAATAAAAGCTCTCTTTAAGTCAAAGAGAGCAAGGGAAATGAGAATGGAGGAGAGAGATAATATTTATTTATTTCGTTTTTGTTGCTCTTGCTGTTTTTATTGTTGTTGTAGTTATTATTGTTGATGTCGTCATTGTTGGATAGGACAGAGAGAAATGGACAGAGGAGAGGAAGACAGAGAGGGGGAGAGAAAGACAGACACCTGCAGACCTGCTTCACCGTCTGTGAAGTGACTCCCCTACAGGTGGGGAGCCAGGGACTGGAACCGTGACCTTGGGTTCTGAGTGATGCTGCTGAGAGATGAGCTCAGTGGGTGGAGTGTGACACAGTGATCCCTACATCTTTCACAGGGGTGGTCCCCGACATAGGCCAACTCCATCTAGTGTGCACCAGGAGAAAGAGTTCTCTCCGAACATTAGAGAGAGAGAGGGAGAAAGGGGAGCAGAAAGGAAAGGAGAGAGAGAGAGAGAGAGAGAGAGAGAGAGGCTTGCTGAGTGTGTTTTGAGTTGCTATACTTTCACATACTACATATTAAGCATGATGGGTAATTTTGAGGACACCCAGTTTTATCTCAGGCACTGACTCCTGGGCCCCGGAGTCATCCTTGCCTAAGCCTCTTACCCAGTTAATTCACCAGTCCTCACTGGGTACAGCAGTAATGAGGCTAACTTGATCCCAGCTCAGTTCCGTTTCTGTGTGTGAATTGTTCCAAATTTCAGGTTAGCATACTCCCAGAGAACGGCTTTGAGATAGACATCTGTTATAAATAGAGCTCAGCAAAAAAAATAATAAATAAATAAATAAATAAATAAATAAATAGAGCTCTCAGCACAGATGGTGCCAACACCCTCTTACTCTGCTCCAAAGAGCCACACAGAAAGTCCCGTCTGCAAGTCAGCAGACCAAGCCAACACCAGCCACGTGCCCAGATGTGAGGGCTGATCACCTCCCCACTGACGACTGAGGGTACTGAGCAAAGGTGGCTGCACACAGAGCTGGGATACCTGGCTGGCGGGTGAACCTCTGGGCGAGGGACACCTGCATTCACGGCTGGGATGAAGGCTGCGTGGAAACACACCTGGCGCTTGTCACCGTATCAACACTCAGGGAGGTTAACCCTGTGTGGGCTTCCTGTGCCAATGAACTGGATTCTGAGAGGATACGTGGATCCAGTAAGTGCCATGGCCACAGCAGCAAACTGTCTCGAGCACTGGGCCCCTCTCCTGGATGTGGGTTTACTCAGGGTCCCCACCGGCAGGTTCCCTATGGGTGCCCAATGGGTGTTCGGTGACATCCTAGGAGGGGTGGGGACACAGGTGCCCAGGTGAGTGGTAGGAACTCTGCACCCAGAGGGACACAGACACAGGCATGGGGGCAGGTAGCTCAGGAAGTCTTCCTGGTGGAGGTGGTACAGAGCTGAACCCCTGGGCAGGGGATGGCTGGACACTGGTGGAGAGCTGCTAGGGGGACATTTCTGAGAGGGAGGAGAGAAGGGGGAAGAGGAGGATAGAAGAGGGTAGAGGAGGAGGGGGAGATGATAGGGAGGAGGAAGGGGAGGAAAAGGAAGAGGCAGAGGAGGAGGGGGAAGAGAGAGGAGGGGGAGATGACAGGGAGGAGGAGAGGGAAGAAAGGGGAGGAGGGAGAGAAGGAGGATGGGGTGAAGAGGAGGAGGAAATGATGGGGAGCAGGAGGGAGGAGGAAGGGTGAGAAGGGAGGAGAAGGGAGGAGGAGGAGGGAGAGGAAGAGAGAGGAGGAGGAGGAGGAGGAGGAGGAGGTGACATTGCAAAAGGGGAGGTACCTTCAGTTTGACCACTGTCTCCTGTTCTCTGCCAAGACCGTGGCGCTGACGACCAATGGGCAGCTAGACACCCCCCAACTTGCAGGCACAGGAGATGCAGTCCATAAAACTCTCACTCAGTCACCCTCCACTGGGGCAGAGGGCGCTGGAGAAGGCTGACTGCCCTTCACTTCCTGCACCCTGCTTCTCTCACCCAGCTCCTGGTCTAGCTCCCACCCCCAGTCTCCCCTCTCGCCGGGGATGGAAGGACTGTGCAGGCTCTGCCCACTGCCCCCACAGACCCTCTCCTCCACCTGAATCCCAGTGTGCTCTCTCCCATCACAAACAGAACTGACACCGAGGGTGGAACGGGGTGGGAGGCTTCCAGGATGGAAGCAACAGAGCCTGGGTGTCTGGGTTTTGCAGGGTAGAGAGAGAGAGAGGGCTCAGAGTAGAGACCAGGGGATGCATTTGGGCTGTTTGAACTGAGGGAGCCTCAGTTTCCCCACCAGTAAAAGGAGAACATAGTCCTGGGTGTCCCTGCAGGGGGAGCTGGAGGTGAAGACAGACGGTAATGGCGCGCAAGGACCCGGGTTCGAGCGCCCAGTCCCCACCTGCAGCAGAAAGCTTCATGAGTGGTGAAGCAGGTCTGCAGGTGTCTCTCTGTCTCTCTCCCTCTCTAGCTCCCCCTCCTCTCTCAATTTCTCAATTTCTCTCTGTCCTGTCCAATAAAATGGAAAAAGTGGCTGCCAGGTGCAGTGGATTCACTGAGTCCCAGTGATAACCCTGGAGGAAAGAAAAAAAAAGAGATAGGCATTGAGCGGAGGCAGTGGGCAGCTGGGCAGGCACGTGGAGGAAGGCCAGCCTTTCCCTGGCCGGCAGGTGTCTGAGCGTCTGAGCTGGAGCCATGGGCACCCCGTCAAGCTCTGGTGCCTACCAGCCTTCAGCCCTGTGACTCTGTCCTGTTTCTCTGTGTCTGTACAGTTCAGGCCCTGAACTCCAGCTGTTCTTTTTTCGGTCCTTGGGACCACCTTGGGCTCCCAACAGGACCACCTGGCCACACGCTATGGCTGCTACCCCCCAATCTTTGTCCCCAGTGTCCCCTCTTCCTCCTACAGCTGGACTGGCTCCCCCATCCCTCTCCCCGACAGTCACAAAAGCCTATTTATTTGCCGACTAACTTACTAGTGGTTTAATATCCCCTTGAATTACTGTACAATCTCTTTCCAGTTATATTTGATTATTTTTCACATTTAAAAACATGAACACAATTACCTGACGAGGCCACGTGCCATTACAGTCAGAAATAAAATAGGGCAGTAATACCGTCTCATGCGTCTCGGACAAGGATTCACTCCCTGAAAATCATGTCTCCGGCAGTGAGCGGTGAGAGGTCCCATATAAATGCATATGAGACGATAAATAGTTACACACAGAGAGGACGCTGAATAATTAATCTACCCGCAGCTCCACGAACCTTCTTGATAAATCTATCCTAGGCTTCCATATGTGTCTGTGTGTGTGTGTGTGTTTTAACAGAAGCAAATATTTAAAAGTAGAAAAATAAGTAATATCCAGGAAGGAGAGACATAAAGTGGGGGGAAAAATCAGCGGGTGGGAGAGAGATGATTACAGATAGCTAAGACTCCGAGGCTGAGGTGACGTCAGAGGTGACTCTGGCTCAGAATACACACAGGATGGGGTGGGGCAACTTCTCAGGAGACAAGACTGATGGAAAGCTACAAGAATCCCTGCTGGAGGAGTTCTGGGGGCCTCGTGCCTGGGGTGACACCTAGTTACAGGTGGACAAGGAAGACCCCACATGGATGTACTGAGAAAGTTTCACAGTCTGGTCTGTCCTCCCCCCTTCCCCGGCCCCGATACTAATGGCTCACCAAGAACCTCAGGCTAGGCCAAGAATTGCCTGTGGTCTCATCCAAATGTGGCTTTGATGTGTCGTGTGCCACAGAGGAGTGCTTAACTAGATGCATTTATTCCACCCAAGATAGGTCTTCTCTCTGACTGCTAGAAAGTTCTCCCTATGAAGGAGTCTGGAGTTATTTCTCTGGGATGTATTTTATCTAGCTGTTCTCACAAGAGCTCATCTGCCCACCAGATATATATTTTAAAATATGTATGTATTTATTTATTGCCTCCAGTTGCTTGGTGCCAGCACTATGAGTCCACTACTCCAGGTGGTCATTCTTTTCCTTTTTTTTCCTCTTCTTCCATTTTTATTGGCTAGGACAGAGAGAAATTGAGAGGAGAGGGAGGAGATAGAGAGGGAGAGAGAAAGTTAGACATTTGAAAACCTGCTTCACCATTTGTGAAGGCATCTGCACTGCAGGTGGGGAGTGGAGAAGGGCTTAAACCTTGGTACTTCCGAGGATCCTTGCACATAGCACTATGTGCACATAACGGGGTGTGCCAATGCCCAGCCCCTCTTTCCTTTCCTTTCCTTTCCTTTCCTTTCCTTTCCTTTCCTTTCCTTTCCTTTCCTTTCCTTTCCTTTCCTTTCCTTTCCTTTCCTTTCCTTTCCTTCCCTTCCCTTCCCTTCCCTTCCCTTCCCTTCCTTTTCCTGTTTCCCCTTTCTTTCCTTTCCTTTTCTCTTTTCTTTCCTTTCCTTTCCTCTTTTTTTTCTTTTCTTTTTATTTCCTTTTAATGAGATAGCTACAGAAAGAAAAACACACAGACAGGAACACCTGAGCACTGCCCAGCTCTGGCTTATGGTGGTGCTGGGGGTTGAACCTGGGAGTTTGGAGCCTCAAGCAGGAAAGTCCTTTACATAACCATCATGCTGTCTTCCCAGCCCCAGATATATTTTTAGGCTTCAGTCCCACCTAGACCTTCTTTCAGTGACTGGGCTGAAATCCATCAGCTCTCCCCCACCCCAGCCTGATTTGAGATTCCCTTGGGTTTAAGACTTTGTTAAAAAAATGTTCTCTTTACATACGTCTCTCATTCTTTAGCGGGCATTTGGGGTGTGTGATGTTCTTTGATTATTTTAGACCTATCTTCCCTGTTACACATAGGCTTTGTAAGTATATATTTATAAACTTAAAAAAATTTTTATTTATTTGTTAGTCAGAAATCAAGAGGGAAGGGGGAGAGAGAGAGAGACAGAGAGAGAGAGATAGAGAGGGCCCTGCAGCCCTGCTTCACCACTTGCAAAGCTTTCCCCCTACAGTTGGGGACAGGGGCTTGAAGTGGGGTCCTTGTGCATTGTAATGTGCGCCCAGCCAGGTGTGCCACCACTCGGCCCCAATGTGTATAGTGTCTTGTACTGCAATCATACCTTTGTATACCTGTTTACCCCCCTAAAATAGAGTTTAATCTGGACATCTAGGGGTATTTTGTTTGCAACTCTTAGCAACACTTTACCACCCCTTTGTCCTCCGTCTGAGACCCTTTCTTCCCCCGCCCCAGTGTGGCGGCCTCCCAGGAAGGAGGCAACAGATTCCTCAGCAGATGTGCAGACTCCTCCCTTCTCCTCTCCAGCTCTAGCTGACCCCTGAGACCAGGGGCTCTGTTGTTCTCACAGTCCAGGACCCGAGAGGTTCCCATTACAGAGGAAAAGCAGATGAACGGAGAGACCCTACTTCCCTGCCACTTACCCCACCTAACAGCCTGGTACAGTCGGCATAGGACATGACTGTTCTAGAATGGAGGGGCTTTGGGGGTGCACAGGGCAGGGCCCACAAACCATTAAAAGTGCCTCTGGGTGGGTGGGTTTAAAATCATGCTTGCCAGGGGCAGGCATGTGCTCACTGGGCAGAAAGCACACTGCACCATGCTGGAGGACCCCCTTAGTGCCCCTGGCGCCACATGGGAGCACCATGCATGGCACCAGGGGAAGCTCCAAGAAAGGTGGAACAGTGCTGTGCTGTCTCTCCTTCACTTCCTCTCTCTTCAATTCAACAGGAGCAATGTCAGGAGTCAGGCGTGGGTGCACTTGTTTGAGAGCACACATGGACAGTGCACAAGGACCCAGGTTCAAGCCCCCGGTCCCCACTTGCAGGGGGAAAGCTTCCTGAGTGGTGAAGCAGGGCTGCAGGGGTCTCTCTGTGCCTTTCTGTCTCTATCTCCCCCTCTCAAATTCTCTTTGTCTCTAGCCAATAATAAATAAACAAAATATTTTTTAAAAATGGAAGGAAAAAAGTCCCCCAAGAATAGAGGAATCCCACGTACATGAGGCCGCAGGCTGCACACCCCTGGTTTGGGGGGACATGGCTTCATGACTGAAGCACAAGGTCCTCCCTTCGTAGGATCCACAGCATCTTCCATAGGGAAGAAGAGCACAGCTGGATTTCGGTTTGCCCTCATCCTACATCCAGAGCGTTCGTGCAGTGCACAGACTGGCCTACACACCATGGCGGCCCTGGAGAAGAGGCTTACTGTTTTTAAATTTTATTAGTGATTTAATAATGGTGAACAAGATCATAAAATAACAGGGGTACAGTTCCACACAGTTCCCACCAGCAGAGTTCCGAATCCTACCTCTCTATTAGAAGCTTCCCGGTTCTTTATTCCTCTGGGAGCAGGAACCCAAATTCTTTATGGGATGCAGAAGGTGGGAGGTCTGGCTTCTGTAATTGCTTCTCTGCTGGACATGGGTGTTGGCAGGTGAATCCATCCCCCAGCCTGTTTCTGTCTTTCCCTAGTGGGGCAGGGCTCTGGGGAGGTGGGGTTCCAGGACACACAGGTGAGGTCGTCTGCTCAGTGAAGTCAGTATGGAATCAGGATAGCCATCTATGACTTGGAAAGTCAGGTTGGCATCATGGTAGCCTCTGCAACTTGGTGGCCGAAAGGTGGTATGATATGATATAAAGCAAATTGCTCAATAAATAGGCATCCAAAGGTGGATATAGGGTAAATGACCGAGGAGTCTTCCTACGGGAAGAAGCTAGAAACTATTTTATGTAAGTTCCAAGGGGTCCATGACTTCAGTACTTTTTCCTGATCTCGACAGCGAACATGCAGGTGGACTAAAAGTATTATCTGGGAAAATGGTGTCAGACTTGAGAATAGGACTAGAAAGCTGGATCAGGGTAGAGGGTAGCTCCCAAATATGGGAAGTGTATATAAATACCGTTAACTGTAAACCCCGTCGATCTGACCCAGGGCCCATGTCTAGTCATACTCAGCACAGGAGCCTGTGTGACCACCAAGCCCTGTCAGTCTGAGCTCCCAGTCCACACACACAGCTGGTAACATTCTAGGCTGCGCTCATTTTAGGACCCGACTTCCCGGTTCAGCCTCCCTCTGGAGGGTGGGCAGTCTCTACCACGGCTGCTACAGCGAGGGTGAGGTTAGAGAGAAGCCTTTGACAGCAGGCAAAGCCAGATGCACCTGAGATGGGGGGGCTGCAGACACACTCCCTGACAGCACACTTCCTCCCTACCTGTCTTTTTACTTTGCAAACAATTGATTCATCAAGTTCTCCTGTGTGGCCTCTGACCCCCACCCAAGTCCTCCTATGTGGCCTCTGAAGCCCCCTCCCTCCAGGCCTCCTGTGTGGCCTCTGACCACCCACCCCACCCCAGCCCCCAGCTCGGAGCTACCTCTCATTTTCTGCTTTTTCTTTGCAAACACTATTGCCTTGTTCACGGGCATCATGTGGCCTTGACAACGTTCCAGAGCAAACCCAGGGGCCTCCTGAGGAGACCCCGGTGGGCCACCCATACTCTCAGCCCCCTCAAACCCAGTGGGAACCCCAACTGACTCTTCGCTCACTCCAGGCACAGCCCTGCAGGGTGAGCCCCGGCCCTTGGGCCTCAGAGCCAGCACCGGTGCATGGTCAAAGGCTCCTGCCCACAGGCGGGGGGAGACGAGTGGGTGGCGGTGAGGCACATGGGTGCTGACGTGGTTGGTGCGATGCCATGAGCCTGATGCGCTGCATGCCACCCAGGAAGAGGCTGGTCTGGGGCCCTCCAAACCCCCTCACCCCCATGCCGGCCGCTCAGCCCTTGGAAGCTGCATGGCGGAGCTCCCTGCCAACCCGTAGTAGTCAGCCAGCCCGGCACTCCACCCACATGCAGGGGCTCTGCGGGAAGGGGAGCCCCGAGATCGGGATGGATGGTGTCAAGAAGCTCTTACTGTGACCGCTGTGACTCCCCACCGCCAGGTCCACCGGCCCACGGCCGTTCGCCTGACTTACCTGCAAGAGAGAAGACATGCGGGGTGACAGAGCCTCTGGCAGCGGGAGGTCACCCGTGGGACCAAGCCCCCCAGCTCCCCCTCTCCCCAGCCCCCCTCACAGGCTTTGCCCAAGCCAGCAGTAGGACCAAGCTCTGCTCTGTTTACTTGGTCATCTGGGGTTTGGGGGCTCAAGGGGGTGATTTGTCCTCTGTTCAACCACAAGCCAAAAGGAATCAGAATCTCAGGGACGGAGTCTGTTCCTGCCCCACTGTGTTGCTGTCCCTGGGGCCTGGATTCTCAGGTCACCTGCGCTGCCCACTGCCCCACCACCCCAGGCAGCTTCCTGACTTTATTTATTCTGACCATAACAGGAATCAGCTCTGGCTATTTGGTGGTGCCAGGGATTGAACTTGGGCCGTCTTGATTGCCAGTCCCGTGTGCTCAGGCTGTGTGCTATTTCCCAACCACGCTGATTCTTATTTTTTTAATTAAAATTTTATTGATTGATTATTTATTGATTGGATAGACACAGAGAAGATGAGGTGGAAGAGGGAAATGGAGGGGGGAGAGAAAGACCCCTGCAGTCCTTCTTCACCAGTCACGAAGCCCCCCACCCCACCTCCACAGTTCCTGAACTCAGGTCTTTACACAGTGTAATGTGTGTGAAACTGTGTTACCCCCTGGCCTCTGATTTTTTTTAAATTGCCATCAGGGTCATTGCGAGGCCTGCACTACTAATCCATCACTCCCAAGTGGACTTTTTTTAATTATTAGATAGTACAGAGAGGAATTGCAAGGAGGTGAGGAGACAGAGAGGGACAGAGAGAGACGACTGCAGATCTGCTTCACTGCTCATGAACAGGATCCCCTGCAGGCGGGAGCCTGGGCTTGAACCCAGGTCCTTTCACTTGATAAAGTGTGTGCTTAACCGGGTGCACCACCACCTGGCCCCCAGCCCCTGATTTTTATGTTATTTTATTTTAAAGAGAGGTCAAAGAGCAGCCCAGTGTCTGCAGACGTGCCTGGTGCATTTAGACATGGTCTGCGCCCCCCCCGCCCCCATATTGTGTTCCATTCTGAGCTCCTGGCCCTGAGGTGCAGGATGCTGGGAACGACATATGGGCGTAGCTGCTCCTTTCCACATGAGAGGTCCTCTTCCCGGAAACTCCCCCTGAAGCCGCCTGGCCACTGTGTCCCCGGGTGGTGGCTGCCCTCTGCTGGCCACAGCCGGAGTAGACGGGCTAGGGATGCAGGGGATGGGACAGACACCTTTCATCCTCTTGTGGGGGACAGGTGACAGGACCTGCCAGGAGCTGGGGGTGGGGGCTGCTCAGGTGTGTGTGGGGGGCTAGCTGCACCCAGAAGGAGAGGAAGGGACTGTCTGCATTCACAGTAGCTGCACCCTTTCCCCCTCCTCTGTCTGCAGCCAGAAGTCCAGGGGCTCCGGCTCCACAGGGAGGCTGGGGGCGTCCACATGGCCTGGGACTTCTGGATGGTTCTGTGAAACCACAGCCAAGGGCAGAGGAGGGGCCACAGTGACAGGGAACTGAGGACCCCAGCCGGCAGCTAGAAATGCCACATGTGGTGCGGTCACCGAGAGATGCTGAGAGATACTCAGAGATGCTGTCTCTGAGAGATGCTGTCACTGAGATGCTGAGAGATACTCAGAGATGCTGTCACTGAGAGATGCTGTCACTGAGAGATGCTGTCACTGAGAGATGCTGTCACTGAGATGCTGAGAGATACTCAGAGATGCTGTCACTGAGAGATACTGTCACTGAGAGATGCTGAGAGATACTCAGAGATGCTGTCACTGAGAGATACTCAGAGATGCTGTCTCTGAGAGAAACTGTCACTGAGATGCTGAGAAATACTCAGAGATGCTGTCACTGAGAGATACTGTCACTGAGAGATGCTGAGAGATACTCAGAGATGCTGTCACTGAGAGAAACTGTCACAGAGATAATGAGAGATACTCAGAGATGCTGTCACTGAGAGAAACTGTCAGAGATGCTGAGAGATACTCAGAGATGCTGTCACTGAGAGAAACTGTCACTGAGAGATGCTGAGTGGCCACCAGGGTTATCACTGGGGCTCTGTGCCTGCATGACAAATCCACTGCTCCGGGTGGATTTTCAAATGATAATTTTCAAAGATTATGATATTGGTAGAATGAGAGAGAGAGAGAGAGAGAGAGAGAGAGAGAGAGGGAGAGATGCAGCCCTGCTCACCACTCCTGAAGCTTCTTTCCCCCTGCAGGTGGTGACTGGGACCTTGAACCCAGGTCCCAGTCCCATGGTGACATGTATACTTTATCCATTACACCACCACCCTCTTTTACTGATTTAAGGAAAGATTTAATGATTTCCATGAACAAGAGAGCACAGCACTGCTCAGCTCTGGCTAGGCTCTCCAGCGAGAGTCTGGTGCACTGCCTGTGTGCCAGGTCTCTCGGATCCATCATCTTCTTTAATGTTTGCATGAACCGGTCACAAGTATGTCAGCTGTGAGGCCGTGTCACCGGGCCACTGTCCCTTCTCCATCCGTTGAGAGTCCAATCACCTTCTGTCCTGGACACCACATCTTCCTGCCCTCCCCCCTTCCTTCTCATTGCCCCCAAATCTTGCCCTGGGGGCTCAGGATGAAAACAGTCCCAGATGATGGGGGCCCAGAGTTGGGGACCCCTGCCCTTGCCACCTTGGGGGGATCTACCCAGATCTCCACTGAGGCCACCTGGGGGCCACTGGATGTCCACTGGAGCCTCGGGTCACTTAGCTGTCCCAGAGCCCTGGTCCCCTGCCTGCATCCCCACATAGTAGCTGGGGATAGTGACCACAGACCCCGTGACCTGACCCTGAGGTCAATCTGGCTCCCTCCTGGCCTCCACGTCCACTCTGGTGTTTCTGTGGTAAAGTGCACTTGACTCTGGTCCTCACACCACCTTCACTGCCTCCTCCCTGCTACATACCGACTGAAGTCCCTAGCAGCACCCCTGCAATGGCTTGGCACCCCAGCAGCCGAGGGACCCCCACAATGCAGTCAGACCTTGTCTCCTCTGTGCCCCAATCCTTGAGGGTCCCCTCACACCCTGCCCCTTCTCACACAGAGGAAAACCAGGACCTAGTGTTGCATGCCTGTCTTCTGGTCACCTCTCAGCCACAAGGACTGTCCTCTCCCCTCAACTCTTGAACCCTGGCAGTCCGCCCCCCCCCCATGGAAAATTCTCCTCGTGACCACCCCCATACTCTGACCCCAACATTCTGCAGGCATTTCTTAGAATCAGTGTGGAGCAGAGTTGGCTGCTGTTTTATTTGCTCTCAGACCTGCAGCCCCTGCTGCCGCTCTCAGCTCACCTGCCCGTGTGCTCAGAAGGGTGTCACCTCCCTGGGGCCCTGTGTGGACTCCTCACTCCCAGGGACCCCCCCCCCACCACATACACAGACCAAATTCCTGCAGGAGCCTGCACTGGCCTCTGTGGACATCAGGTGGCGCCCCACACCAAGCCAAGTTCTCTGCTTTTCTGCCAATCCTGCAGTCTAGCTGTTTCTTGGGGGGGGTCCCAGGAGAGGCCCAACCCACCTCCCCCTTTCTCCCTGAATCTAGATCCCCTCACTCCCCGTGATGACGCCCGACTGTTCCCTCTGCCAGGACATCTGTTCCTTCCGTCTCTCCCTTGTTCAAGACTTCCCCTGCACCTCGACCCCCCAATCCTCAGATTACACACCCTCACCAGCCTTTGCCCCGCTGCATGGGGTGAACGACACAGCTGCTATGCCCATCCCCTCTCTGGCGCTCTGACCCAGCCTGCAGGGAGTTGGCTGGGGCCATTGCCTGGTTCCTCCAGCCACCAGCCCCTCTGACTCAGGCTCCTGACACACCAGGGCTGACACCAGGGCTTCTGAGATCACAATTCTAGATCCTGGCAGTTCTGTCTTCTGCCTGTGTTTGAGTAGGTTGGGGGAATCCAGGAAGACTTGCTGGAGGTGGCAGAGTCAGTCCCCACCCCACTTGTCTCCAAGTTAATGTCCCTAACTCACTGCAGCCTGACTGGACATGGAATGTCCTGTTCACTTGCAGCCCCCAGACTCACTCTCCGAAGTAGCCCCCAATCTTCCCGGCCAGAACAGGGATCCTTGTTCGGGCAGTAGGGAGCGGACAGGGTGCTCTGGTCACCCTGTTAGTGAGCAGGCAGGTCCCACTGGGAAGAGCTGTGAGTCTCAACATCTTAGCATGACCATGACTCTCCCTCCCTCCCTCCTCCCTCCCTCCCTCCCTTCCTCCCTCCCTTCCCTTTCTTCTTCCTCCTCCTCCTCCTCCTCCTCCTCCTCCTCCTCCTCCTCCTCCTCCTCCTCCTCTTCTTCTTCTTCTTCTTCTTCTTCTTCTTCTTCTTCTTCTTCTTCTTCTTCTTCTTCTTCTCCTTCTTCTTCTCATCCTCCTCCTTCTTCTTTTACTTCTTCTTCTTCTTCTCCTTCTCCTCCTCCTCCTCCTTTTTTTGCCTCCAGGGTTATTGCCGGGGCTCTGTGCCTGCACTACAAATCCACTGCTCCTGGAGGCCATTTTTCCCATTTTCTTGCCCTTGTTGTTGCGCTTGTTGTTACCCTTGTACTTTGTTGTTGTTGTTTTTATTGTCATTGCTGTTGTTGTTGGATAGGACAGAGAGACACTGAGAAAGGAGGGGGAAACAGAGGGGGAAAGACACCTGCAGACCTGCTTCACCACTTGTGAAGCGAATCCCCTGCAGGTGGGGAGCCGGGGGCTCGACCCGGGATCCTTATACAGGTCCTTGGGCTTCATGCCGTGTGCGCTTAACCCGCCGGGCTACCTCCCAGGCCCTCGTTTTTTAATTAGGGGAATTAATGGTTTACAATAAATACAGTTGTTCTTACATATATAACATCTCCTAGCTCTCTGTGTCTTTGTTTTTCTTCCTCCCTCCCTCCCTTCCTTCCTTCTGTCTTTCTTTTACTTTTCTTCATTAAGAAGATAGTTTCTCACCACCCCTGTCACCAAAGACCTGCGTCCCCATGCCCACTGGTAACCACTGCAGTTCTCCCACAGGCTTAGCTAGAGGTGAACTTTTTCTCCCCACATTCTTGGGTTCGATTCTCTGTGTCCCACGAGTGAAAGTGTCCAGCAGTTGTCTTTCATCTTCCATCCTGCTTCACTGAGCATAACCTCCAATTCCATCCACTTCACCCCAAAGAACACAATGCCGCCTTTTAAACTGCAGAGTAATATTCCATTGGGCATATGTCCCACAGCTTTTTTTTTTCCCCAGTCATCTGTCCAAGGACATTCTGGTTTTTGCCAAGTTTTTGCTATTGCGAATAAAGGCGCTGTCCACAAGGGGGTGCATATAGCCCTTGGAATCAGTGTCAGCATATCTTTTGGGTAAATGCCTAGGAGTGGAATTGCTGGATCATAAAATGATTCCATCTACTGACTGTGAATCTCTGTCCTTACAGCCGGGGAGCCTTGGGCATGGGGCTGGGCCTCCCGAGCCTCAGTTTCCCCATGCAGGAGCCAGCCCCAGATGGCAGGGCATCAGCTGTAAGGATAAAGGCAGTCAGGAAGACCCACACTCAGTGCAGCACCCCATATGCTCCAGTCCCTTCCCGTGGCAGCCCAAGGATGTTCAGATCCCTTCCAGGTGCCAACCTCTCAGAGGATTCCATGGCCCACCGGCCCTCAGGGCTGGTTCAACCTCCTTTGCAGCCTCAGCCCAGGCCACCACCCTGTTCCCCACTGCCCCTGCCAGCTGGCTGGCCTGTCTGACACAAACACAGAGAAACAGGATGTTGTGACCAGGCTCTGGCCCAGGGGGCCCTCCAGGCTCCCCACTCCCCCACCTGCAGCCCCAGAGCTTTGAAGCTCAGGTCCCTACAGGAAGACAGTCAGTGTGGCTTCATGTCTCTGCGGGGGCCAGGCCCCCAGTTTTAATCAGGCTGTGTTTAAACAGCCCGTCTGCCAGTGCTGCAGCCGGATGTTTACACCACTCATAATGAGACCAATTGCGACAAATTGCCAAGGACACTTATGTAAATGAAAGTGCCAGGGACACTCCATTCTTCATCTCCTCCTTTCTCTGCTTCTCTTTCTCTTTCCTCTCCTTCTCGGGAAGCTGTGTGTGTACACAGCACTGCATCCGATGTCACCAGAGCCTCCCCAACTCCTGGTTTCTCTTCTTCTCACCCAGCCCACAGGACAAGGGCCAGGGTGCTGGCTTCTCTGCATGGTTCCTGGCACAGAGCTGGCCAGAAGCAGTAGCTTCTGGAAGGTTCCCCTGGGAAGGCAGGGCAGGGGACAGGGCTTCTGAGATGCCGGTGACTAGGAAGGGGGCAGGGGACCCAGATGTGCAGGTCTGGAGGGGCCCCATCTGGCCTGGGTCAAGCCTTTCCACTCTCCACTTCTCTCTATCCCATCAAATAAAATAGAAAGGAAAAAAAAAAGAAATGGAGGCAGGTCTGTAGTGCCTGTACCGAGCCCCAGTGATAACCCTGGGGTCAATTCCAAACAAAACAAGAAAAGAAAGGAAAAAAAAAGAGAAAAGTAAGGAAAGGGAAAGAAAAGCAGAGAAAAGAAGCCAACTTTAAACTAAATGACAAACAATGGGATCAGGGTGACCACAGACTGAAAGAGGAGTTAAGATCTTAGGAATGGCACCAGCAAACTTGCAAACAGATGCCAAATGCTTCCAGGGCTAATTTGTCACATATATTCATCCATCCATCCAGCTAGCCAGCCAGCCATCTAGTTATCCATCCTTTCATCCATCCATCCATCTAGTTATCATCCATCCATGCATCCATGCATCCATGCATCCATGCATCCATCCATCTATCCATCCATCCACCCAGTCATCCATCCATCCATCCATCCATCCATCCATCCATCCATCCAGTTATCCATCCATGCACCCATGCATCCATGCATGCATGCATCCATCTATCTAGTTATCCATCCATCCATCCATCCATCCATCCATCCATCCATCCATCCATCCATTCATCCATCCAGTTATCCATCCATGCATCCATGCATCCATGCATCCATGCATCCATGCATCCATGCATCCATCCATCCATCCATCCATCCATCCATCCATCCATCCATCCATCCATCCAGTCATCCATCCATCCATCCATCCATCCATCCATCCATCCATCCATGGACAGTTCTAACTCCCAGATGGCTAGAGGCTCTCCCAGCGGGCTCAGGGTCAAGGTGTCCCCACCCTGGACGGGATGCCCTTCCTGTCACAGGCTCACCATGTGTCCACACTCACCCCAGTGGACAGCCAAGACCCCTGCCCCCACCCATGTGCAGACCCCACATTCAGGGCCTAGCAGGAGGGATCTGTTTCTCCCACCAGCATTCTGGGGGAACCCACACTAAGCTAAGCGGCCTCAGACCTGAGCTGGCCTGACCTGGCCCCAGAGTCCAGACAGCCTGACCCCGGGGCATGCAGGCTGCTGGAGACAGAGCCGTGACCCTGGGCCGCATGTCCTGGCTAATGTAGGAGTCTGGGCCTCGGATGGATGTTCTGTCTGCTGGGAGTGCGGAGATGAGGATTGGGAGGGCAGGCGACAGTGTTCCCAGGAGAGACGATTCATCAGGAGTATTGATGCTGGTGCCAGCTCTGTTATTACAGAGAACGTAGGACTCCACGGAGGACGGGGCCTGGCCATTAGAGTGTCATTACGGGTCTGTCAGTCGGGGTTCTGTGGGCTTCTGCTATGAGGCCACCGTGTCACCACTCTTTCTGGCCATGCTGGTGGGGTAACTGCGCATTTCTGTAGCCTGCCCTGCACCCCAGGCCAGGGGCCCCCAAGGGCACATCCCCAGGCCAGGGGCCCCCATGAGCACATCTCCTGTCTGCTGATTTAATCCCATCAGAAGGGCACTGCTTGAGGGAAAAATGTACAAAGACCTGGGGGTATGTGCAGGGAACACCCCCCCCACACTGCCATGTTAGGAAGGCTTCTTGGAAGAGGTGTCACCAGTGCAAAAAAAAAAAAAAAAAAAACATGATTTTTCAGGGCTTGGTGTTGGCTCATTTGGCTAAGTACACAGCTTATATCCGGCAAGGGCCCAAGTTCAAACCTCTGCTCCCCACCTGCAGGGGCGAAGCTTCACTAGTGGTAAGGGCTGCAAGTGTCTCTCTTCCCTTCTTTCTTTCTTTCTCACTCTCTCTTTTCTTCCCTTCCTTTCTTTTCCTCTCTTTTTCATTTCTTATTTATTTATTTATTTATTGCCTCTTAGTGTTATCACTGGGCTTGGTGCTGGCACCACAAACCCACTGCTCCTGGTGGCCTTTTTTTTTTTTTCCCATTTTATTGGATAGAACTGAGAGAAATTGAGGGAGGAGGGCAAGATAGGGAAAGATAAAGATAGACAGCTGCAGTCCTACTTCACCGCTTGTGAAGTGAACCCCCCCTGCAGGCGGGGAGTGGGGACTCAAACCCAGATCCTTGCACATAGATCCTTGTGCTTAGTACTATGTGTGCTTAACCGGGTGCACCACTGCCCAGAACCCCCTTCTCCCTTTCTGTCTCTCATTTCCTTCTCCATTTCTCTCTGTCGCTATCCAAAATAGATAAATTAAAACATGAACAAGATTAAGTGGTTTCTGTTCCCTAAAGTCTGAGGAGGTGGCATTGCAAAGAGTGACCTGACCATCTGAGGGCTTTGTGCATGGCATGATGTCAAGGAGAGAGGGGGCTGAGTCTTTCTGTGAGGCTGGGACTGACTCTGATGGGGAGGGGTCGTGAGTGAAAGAAATTGGACTCTGCTTAAAGCACAGGACTCAGAAGAGAGGCAGCAGCAGGTGGGCCCTGGGGTGGGGGTGGAGGCAGGAGAGGTGTGTGTGTCTCCACTAGCCTGGAGTGGTGCTCTGGGTCACTCTGAACTCCCGGCTGCTAGAAGCTAGAGCTGACCTAGTTAGACCACCCTGGAGACTTGGCTGCCTGCTCCCGACCAGGCTCCACGCCATTCGAGCAAGTTGCTTGTCCATATTCTCCTGGCAGCGGTGAGCGGGGCTGCCTGGCCCCTGACCTCCAGTTCATCTGTCCCAGAGGGAGACTTTGCCGCTTGGCCCCTGGGGAGGTGACTCTGTCTGAGTCCCCGTCCTGGCCCCTTCCTCACCCCTGGTCAGCTCCCCAGGAAGGACAGAGGCTAAGGACACCTGGTCAGAGTCCCTGCATCCTGTCCCCATCCTCCCTTCTGGGGTTGGGGGCACACCTATGTCCCCCTCCTCACATAACTAGCATCAACTTGACACTGTTGATAGTTTAGGGCTGGGGATGCCAGACTTGCCTGACTCCCAGGTTTGATCCCCAGCACCTCCAAACGCCTTGCTCTCCTGCTCACACAGGTAAACACACCCTTTGAATTGAGTTTAACCATAACTTGACATAAAATAAAAACACCTAACCCTATAAAATGCAAAGAAATGGTTCAGCAGGGGGTCTGATCGTGGCATATTTGATTAAGCAGGCATGTTCCGATGTTCAAGGACCCAGGTTCGAGCCCCTGGTAGCTCCCTTTAGGGGGTAGGCTTCACAAGCAGCGAAGCAGGGCTGCAGGTGTCTCTTTCTCCCTACCCCTCTCTCCTTCTTCTTGATTTTTCTTGGTTTCTATCCAATACTAAATAAATAAATAAATAAATAAATATAATTTTTAAATGTTTCAAGTTATTTTTATTGGATAGAGACAGCCAGAAATCAAGAGGAAAGTGGGAGAGAGAGAGAGAGAGAGAGAGAGAGAGAGAGAGAGAGAGAGAGAGAGACCTGCAGCCCTGCTTCACCACTCATGAAGCTTCCTCCCTGCAGGTGAGGGCCGAGGACTCGAACCTGAGTCCTTGTGCTAACACTGTGCGCTCAACCAAGGTATGCCGCCTCCCGGTTCCCAGTAAAAAGAAATGGTTCAGCAGAGCAGATGATTGCTCAGGTCCCTGTGCCAGGCTGGCCTGGGGTTCGAGCCCAACCTCCCTCTGGGCCTTAGTTCCCTTCCCTGCTTGGAGACCTCTGACCCTGAGAATCAGGCAGCAGGGGGGCTCGGCCTGGCTCTTCACAGATAGCAGGACAGACAGCTGTTTGCTATTGCTAGAGCTTCACAGCTCCAGGCTGACTTTTTTCTGATCCAGACTCAGAGACAGAGAGACAGAGGTGGAGAGAGGGAGAGACACCCCAGCACCCCAGCTTCCCCCCCGCCAGTGCAGCAGGGGCTGGGTTCCAACCTGGCTGAGCAGACGCGCCATCACAGAAGCGACTGTTCCAGCTTCACCAGGCCAGGAGGAGGGAACCCAGAGCCCTGTGGCTGTCCCCTCACCAAGATCCCCTTCCTCATGGCAATGAGATGTTTCATCCCTTAAGGAGATACTCCCTCCCTCAGCTGGAGAGGCTTCTGCAGGTGACATGGGGAACAGCACACACTGGCTGAGTCACTCTGGGCGTCCCACTGGGATGTGGAGGCAAAGAGGAAACACAAAATCCAAGCAGATGGACGGAGCTCAGAGAAGCCAGAGCCACCTCCCCTGCCCTGGGGTCCTGTCGGCCACCAAGACCACCATCCTGAGCATCGGATGGCCTTGTCACCATCGTTCCCCCAAGCAGAAGGCTCTCACACTCATTTCGTCTTTGGGATGCATTACACGCAGAGATGTAGATCTGCCCATTTTACAGGTGGGAAGACTGAGGCTCAGAGTCACAGAGCGGACTGATGGCTCCCGAGCTCAGCAACCTTTCCCGTCAACAGGGGGAGGGCCAGGGCTTCAAAGGCAGGCAGGTCTGGCGGGGGTCTCTCTCCTTACTAGGAGATCTGGGCCTCTCAGGGGTATCCTCCACCCACAGTCTTATTCATGAAGCAGGACTGGCCGGGACACCTACTTCTTTGTTTGGCTGTCAAAACAGGAGAGGCTTGGCATATTGCACCAGAGTCAAGGGCTCTGCATGGTGGGGGGGCTGGGGGCTCTCAGGTCCTGATGCTTGATGGTAGAGGAGAACCTAGGTGGGGAGGGGGGTGAAAGTGCTTTGCAGAAGACTGAGAATTTTGACACATGGACCAACAACTGTATTTGCTGTTGATTGCAAACCATTCATCTTCCTAATTAAAAAAATTAAAGAAAAATAAAGAGAGAGGCAGGCAGCCCTGGGTTTGACATCATTCCATCCATCCATCACTAGAAAGGAATCATTTGTGTTAGAAGACAACACTGCCCAGATTCATGGGGTCCTTCCTGTGGGCCAGGCACAGCCCTGCGTTATAGAGGAGCTGACTCACTTATCCCTCACTCCTGCCCCCTGAAAGCGGAGGTGCCTTCATCCTGTCCAGTTCAGTCTTGAAGAGCCAGGAGCACAGATACATGGGTATAGGCCTGACTGTGAGCTTGGCTGAGAAGCGAATGCAGGATCCCACACCTGGCCCCTCTTTCCTGTTCTCCCCAAAGTGAGCTCGACCCAGGGGTCCTGCTGAAGATCTCTGCTGGGGTTTGGCCGTGAGTGGACTGCTGGCAGGCCAGACGTGCACACCCCCCGTACCCCAGGCCCCAGGGAGCGGGACTTGAACAGGACCTGCGGGGTGGAGCCTGAGGAAAGCAGGGAGGTGACAGGTGGCATCAGATCCCAGCTGCCCCAGGCACTGCTGGAGCAGGAAGCTGGATGCTGAAGGACAGAGAAGCCGCTGCCAACACATCTGGAGCTGCACTGAGTGAGAGAGGGAGAGAGAGCCTGCATGCTCATGTCTGGGCTGACAGTGACAGAGGCTGAAGAGGCGATGGCTATTCATTTATTTAACTTTTTTTGTTTGTTTGTTTGGTTTGGTTTTTGTTTTGAATAGAGACAGAGAGAAAAGGAGATAGAGAGGGAGAGGGAAAGAGAGACACTTGCAGTTTTCTTTTCTTTTCTTTTTTACCTTTCTTGAAGCTTCCCCCTGCAGGTGGCGGCCAGGGGTTTGAACTTTTGTTTTTCTTTTTTTTGTACCTGGTAACATGAGCACTCAAATGCACCACCACCAGCCCTGACAGTTATTAATTATTCAGAATATGCTTTTCACGGGGCTGGGCAGTGGTGTACTCAGTGGAGCACACCTATTACCATGCAAACAGACTCAGGTTCGAGTCCACGGTCCCCACCTGCGGGGGGGAAGCTTCCAAGTGGTGTAGCAAGTCTGTCAGTGTCTCTCTTTCTCTCTCTCCCTATTCTCTTTCAATTTTTCTCTGTCCTATCAAAATTGAAAGGAGAGAAAGGAAAAAATGGCTGCCAAGAGCACTGGACTTGTAGTGCCAGCACTGAGCCCAGTGATAATCCTATGGCAAATATATGTATTTGCTTGTCTTTTTATAGAGCTTTTAAAATTTTTATTTATTTATTTTGGATAGAGAGAGAGAAATTGAAAGGGAAGGAGAGATAAAGAAGGAGGGATGGAGGGAGGGAGAGAGAGAGAGAGAGAGAGAGAGACTCTTGAAGACCAGCTTCACCACTTGTAAAGCTTCCCCTCCACTGCAGGTGGGGACAAAGGACTTGAACCCAGACCTGGCTTCTGCTTAACCAAGCACCGGTATGCCTATATAGGGATTGGTTTGATCCCATTCAAAGAGGTCTATTTACATAAATCACTTTACATTTACATAAAGCACCACACTCCCTCCAGGGCATTGGTGGTTTAGTGGTAGAATTCTCACCTGCTCCGCCCCCCCTCCTTGTCACACCCTGATCCTCTCCTTGTCATACCCTGATTTTCACCAGTCACTTTTCTCTCCACCCTCTCTATGTCACATCCTGTTTACACCCTACTTGGAAAGTATGCAAGGACAACATTGTTCGTTTTAGTTAGTTGGAAGTTGTTAGTTTAGCTTAGCTTGGTATAGATTGCGCTGCATCCAGCATGAATAAAGAGATACTGCATACAACCCAGCCATGAGTCCCTTGTCGTCTGTTACCTGCCTGTGAAGCCAGCCTGGCGAAAACAATACACTGGGTGGGTCAGAGCCCAGAGGAAGACAAACCCTGAGCCAACCCAGGGACCCAGGCTCCTAGCACCACCTGCTCCCCAGTGAGCTGATTGGCCAGCAAAGGCTGTCAGTCACTCTCTGGGTAGCGTGTGCAGAGACACTGCTGCCTGGTGGGGTCTTTATAACAAGCAGGGCTCCCCTCCTATGAGGCTGGCTGTCATTTTAAAAACAACAGAGTAACAGGTGTCGACGGGGATGTGAGGAAGCTGGAACCCGTCTGCACCATTGGCGGGAAAGGCAGAATGGCACGCTGCCCTGCAAACACTCAGGCAGTTCTCTGTTCAGTTGAACACAGAGCTGTCATGGGACCCAGCCATTCCACACCCCCAGGTATTTACTCCAAAAAATGAGAGCCAGGCGTGTTCCGACAAAAATCTTGTTTGTGGATGCTCACAGAAGCACTGTTCTCAGTCATCAGAGTGACAAGTCCTCAGGTGTCTCTCCGCCTACGGACTGGTGAGCAAGATGATCCAACCTTACGAAAGACAAGACGCCCAGAGAGAGGAGCAGATGCCAGAGGCCACGTGACCTCCATAGTAGGGAGACCCAGTTTCCGTGTGTGTGTGTGTGTGTGTGTGTGTGTCTGTGGGTGGCGGGGGGCAGGAGAGTTCCACAGTTTTGCCAAGATATTTAATGCCATTGAAGTGATCTTTTTCCTTAATTTTTCTTAGTGAGTTAATAGTGATTTACAAGATTATAAGATAATAGGGGTAGAATTCCATACTTCTTCCACCATCAGTGTTCTGTGTCACCACAGTTGTCTCTAGATTGTAGTCATGGGCTAAATATATATATATATATATATATATATATATATATATACTTTTTAAAATTAAAAAAATATATTTATTTATTTATTCCCTTCTGTTGCCCTTGTTGTTTTATTGTTGTAGTTATTATTCATGTCTTCTTGTTGGATAGGACACAGAGAAATGGAAAGAGGAGGGGAAGACAGAGACGGGGAGAGACGGATAGACACCTGCAGACCTGCTTCACCACTTGTGAATTGACTCCCCTGTAGGTGGGGAGCCGGGGGCTCAAACTGGGATCCTCACGCCGGTCCTTGTGCTTTGTGCCACGTGTGCTTAACTCGCTGTGCTACCGCCCGACTCTCTCTCTCTATATATATTCTTTTTTCAAGTTCCTATGTTTCAATTCTCTGTATTCCACTAATAAGTGAAGCCATCCCATAGTTGCCCTCCATTTTTCCTCTTCCTGCTCAGAGAAGTGAAATAGGGTCTGACTTCCTCAGGATTCTCCAGAATCTCTTTTCTTTCAGTGATGGGGCAAAAAC
Source organism: Erinaceus europaeus (assembly GCF_950295315.1). Lineage (NCBI taxonomy): Eukaryota > Metazoa > Chordata > Mammalia > Eulipotyphla > Erinaceidae > Erinaceus > Erinaceus europaeus. The sequence continues at coordinate 6,626,424 of NC_080170.1, read as the reverse complement.
AAAGGTTCTTGGTCACCAAAGTTCAGGTTCTAGTGGAACTGGGGTTCAGAGCCCCCTGGTCATTTTCTTGTAACATTCCCCTCATCCTCACAGGGAGTATGGACCAAAATTCTTTATGGGGTGTAGAGGGAAAGAGGTCTGGTTTCTGTAATTGCTTCTCTGCTGGATATGAACGTTGGCAGGTGAATCCAGACCCTCCCCCAGCCTATTTCTGTCTTTCCCTAGTTGGGTTGGGCTCTGGGGAGGTGGGGGTTCTGTGCCACTGAAGCCTTCACTCTCAAATGGTTAGGAGAGTATATATATTTGATATGCTGCGACTTTATTTGGTTTTGCCAGCACCTCCAAACCAGAGATATCCTTGGTCTAGCCAGTGCTTTCCTGTCTTGCATTTGCTTCTGATTCAGGTGTCAGTCATGCCCACACAGCATCTCTTTCTCTCTCCTACCCCCTTCTTCCACTCCACCCTCCTCCTTGCCTGTTTCTTTTTAAAAATTTAATTAATTAATTTATTTTCCCTTTTGTTGCCCTTTTTTATTGTTGCTGTAGTTGTCGTTGTTGGATAGGACAGAGAGAAATGGAGAGAGGAGGGGAAGACAGAGAAGGAGAGAGGAAGACAGACACTTGCAGACCTGCTTCACTGCCTGTGAATCGACTCCCTTGCAGGTGGGGAGCCGGGGTTCGAACCGGGATCCTTAAGCCGGTCCTTGTGCTCTGTGCCACATGCACTTAATCCGCTGCTCTACCGCCCAACTCCTGCCTGTTTCTATCTGAAAAAAAAAATTGACTTAGTCTTGAGATGACAAAAATAAGAAGAATCCAGGGCTTCCCAGAAGGTAGTGCAGCAGGTAAAGCATTCGACTCCTGAGCACTGAGGTCCAGAGTTCAGTCTCCGGAACTGCCTGCATCAGAGAATGGTCTGGTTCTTTTTCTCTCTGTCACAAACAAACAAACAAACAAACAAACAAATAATGTTTTATTTGTTTATTCATCTACGGATTATTATTTTTTTACCAGAGCATTGTTCAGCGGGGATTAAAGCTGGGACTTTGGAGCCTCAGGCATCAGAGTCTCTTTGCAGAACCATTATGCTATCTACCCCTGCCCAATAAAGGATGTTTTAAATCATCACACACCATGTTGTTCCCACTGCTCTCTGGCTTCTCCCTGCGGGAGGCCTGAGCTGAGCCACAGTGCAGGTGAAATCAGGTTCCATAGTGCTCAGTCCCCTTCAGGGGGTCTCGGTCCTCTCCCTCTCTCTCTCTCCCTCTCCCTCTCCCTCTCTCTCTCTCCCTCTCCCTCTCTCTCTCTCCCTCTCCCTCTCCCTCTCCCTCTCCCTCTCTCTCTCTCCCTCTCCCTCTCCCTCTCCCTCTCCCTCTCCCTCTCCCTCTCCCTCTCCTCTCCCTCTCCCTCTCCCTCTCCCTCTCCCTCTCCCTCTCCTCTCCCTCTCCCTCTCCCTCTCCCTCTCCCTCTCCCTCTCCCTCTCCCTCTCCCTCTCCCTCTCCCTCTCCCTCTCCCTCTCCCTCTCCCTCTCCCTCTCTCTCTCCCTCTCCCTCTCCCTCTCCCTCTCCTCTCCCTCTCCCTCTCCCTCTCCCTCTCCCTCTCCCTCTCCCTCTCCTCTCCCTCTCCCTCTCTCTCTCCCTCTCCCTCTCCCTCTCCCTCTCCCTCTCCCTCTCCCTCTCCTCTCCCTCTCCCTCTCCCTCTCCCTCTCCCTCTCCCTCTCCCTCTCCTCTCCCTCTCCCTCTCCCTCTCCCTCTCCCTCTCCCTCTCCCTCTCCTCTCCCTCTCCCTCTCTCTCTCCCTCTCCCTCTCCCTCTCCCTCTCCTCTCCCTCTCCCTCTCCCTCTCCCTCTCCCTCTCCCTCTCCCTCTCCTCTCCCTCTCCCTCTCCCTCTCCCTCTCCCTCTCCTCTCCCTCTCCCTCTCCCTCTCTCCCTCTCCCTCTCCCTCTCCCTCTCCCTCTCCCTCTCCTCTCCCTCTCCCTCTCCTCTCCCTCTCCCTCTCCCTCTCCCTCTCCCTCTCCCTCTCCCTCTCCCTCTCCCTCTCCCTCTCCCTCTCCCTCTCCCTCTCTGTCTCCCTCCCTCTCCCTCTCCCTCTCCCTTTCTCTTTCTCTCTCTCCCTGTGCCCAGTGCTCAACATGTGGTTGACCACACCATAGGAGCCCATGATAAAGCTGGCCCCCACACCACTGACACCCCCTCAAAGAACCTGAGCCCACATCCTGACTCTCAGGCCTTTCCTCTGATCCACAGGTGTGATGGGGACCACGGGGGCATCCCATTGTCCAGACCAGCTGCACAGAACCTCCGGCTGCACTTGGGGTTCCTGTCAATCACTTCCTTACTGGGACTGGGAAGCTGGTTGCCAAGCAACAAGAGGGGATGCGGGCCAGCTCAGAGGCCCTCAGATGCCATCGTGGGCTGGAGGGTGTCCCAGAGCAGACAGGATGGGAGTACACCCCCCCAAGCTGTCCTGCCCTGCTGGGTGCTCAGTACCCCCTGAGCTGAGGGGCGTCAGAACCACTGCTTTTGGAGATGCCACCTAAGGAACTCAACCTGGGGCCCAGGATGAGGGGCACTGAGGAGCACCCGGGGCTGGTGCTCTGGAATCAGGAGGCCTGGCCCTGGCACTCAGCCCTGTGTGACCCTGGGGAAGCCTTCTCCTGGCAGAGTCTGTTCAGATGATGAACAGCTGCCTCCCTGCCCCCATACACACAACTAGGGCCATGGAGAATTAAGTGAGAGGCTTAGCAAAGGATGGCTGAGGCGCAGACCTGGAAGCCTTGAGGACAGAGCTGTCCTTGGTCCTGACATCTCCCTGGAGGGCAGAGATGGGCTCTGTCCTTCCTCTAGGAGCTTTTGCCTGATGAAGAACCCACAACACCTCACCCAGAAGCACAGCCTGCGGACGGGAGCAGGATAAACCCAGGTCTCCTTTGTGATCCCAAATCTCCTTAAGTCCTCCCAGAACCAGATACTGGAGCTGGCCTTCAGCCAGATGCAAGCCTGGCACCCCGCCCCACCCTCGGACCTCCCAGGATAGTCTGAGATAAAGCTGTCACCGCCTGAGAAGACACCAGGGCTGGCTGGGTGGGGAAGCCTTGACTCCACGGGGGTCTGGGTTGAGTCCCTGAGACTGAGCGATGGGTTTCAGAGAGCTGTGAATACAGGGGCCATCTCTGTGGGCATGGACCACAGGGCAAAGCTCCCTACACAGCAAAGAACACACATGGCCTGTGCAGAGTCAAACTTGACACCTTTGGAGCTCTGCAGATTACATGCTGCAGACAGATTTGGGAGAGCTGCAGGGGGAGGGCACCCTGGCTTCTAGGACCTCCAAGAAGTGGCACATGGAGTCACTCAGTGGTGGAGTCACCCAGACCAGGCTTGATGCTGACACACACTTGTGCCCTCTGCACACTGCAAGCCTCAGGGGCGGCACTTCTGTCCTCTGCCAGCATCACTCTATGCCCACGGCTCTGGCAGGTCACTGTTCAGGTCAACTCCAGAAAGTCCCATCTCCGAAAGAGCATCTTTCTGGGATCAGGTGGTGGTGCACCTGGTTGAGCGCACGCTACAATGCACAAGGACCTGGGGTTCAAGCCCCCATCCCCCACCTACAGGAGGAGGAAAGCTTCACAAGTAGTGATGAAGAATTGCTGCAGGACTCTCAGACTCTCTCTCTCTCTCTCTCTCTCTCTCTCTTTCTCACTCTGTCCTCCAGGGTTATCACTGGGGCTTGGTGCCAGCACTATGAATCCACTGCTCCTGGCAGCCATTTCTTTTTACCCCCATTTCATTGGATAGGACAGAGAGAAATTGAGAGAGAAGGAGGAGATATAGAGCGAGAGAGAAAGAGAGATATCTGTAGACCTGCTTCACCACTTGTGAAGCTTCACCCCTGCAGTAATCCAGGGGCTTGAACCCAGATCCTTGCACGGGTCCTTGCTCTTAGTACTATGTGTGCTTAACTGGGTGTTCCACAGCCTGGCCCCTCTGTCTCTCTCCCTCTCTATGTCCTTCTTCCTCTCCATTTCTGGCTGTCATCATAGAACTAAAGAAAACAGTAATTAAAAAAAGCATTTTCTCCACAGCCCAAAGGCTTCTGGTCCGCGACACCACCAGTGCTGTGAGGAGCACGGGCTTCCTCTCCCCTCCGCCCACCCCCAGCCCCAGCCCCAGTAGAGATGCCCGGCTGTGGCCCCAGCAGCCAGCACAGAGCTGGGCATCCTGTAGACTCAACAGTCTTTCTATCCTGCTGCCTCCCCTGCAAACACAGTTATTGCTTCTGTCCTCACTGCCCTCGGATTCCATTCCATTCCCTCCTCCTAAACCCGAATGACTTTTTAATGCAACTCATGTCCTGCCGGGATTGCAAACTGCGCAGCCCTGAGTAGCCAAATTGCCTGGTCCTCCGAGAGGGCAGCGGGTGGCAGCCCTGAACCCTCAGAGCAGAGCTGCAGGCAACAGGTTCCTGGGATGTTCTAGCAAGGCTCCCCGGGGTGGGGTTCTCAGCCTCTGCCTCTGTCTCCCTCTCTGTCTCTGGGGATGGCTGGCAGCTGCCTACAGTTCTGATCCATTGCTCCTGTAATTACTTCCAAATGTTATTTTCATGAAGCCATATTCTCCTGCACACCGCTGTGGCTCCCAGCCACCCCTGCACATGGCCCAGCGGCCTCACACTCGGAGCTGGTGTGTGGATAGGAAGCCATGGCCCAGCTCAGGGCCCTGGCTGGACTGGCCCCCGGGATGGGGCCGGGGCAGTGAGAGCAGAGCTGGGCCTCCTTCACAGGGCTCTGCTGGGGTTCTTGATCAGGACAGTTGTGGGGTAGTGTGTTTTGCAGTGGCTTGCATGATTGGGATTGGATTGATAATCCTTACTTCAATGCCAGAGGTTCTGAAAGGGGTTTGTGACCTGCCCAGGGCCACACAGAGGACCGCTGAGACACCAGGGCCAGCTGGGGGCAGGCCTGTGCTCCATCCTGGCCCTGCCCCTCCCCCCCAACAAAGTGTCCAGGTGACATCTTAGGAATGACAGGTGTGTAGACCACATTCTCCACGGACAGAGACCATCTGTCCAGGTGGCTCTGGCTTCTCCCTGTCCCCCACAGTCCTCTGGTTGTCTCCAGGACTCTGCAGTCTTGCTTTGGGCTGGCCTCCTAGTGGCATTGGTCCCTGCACACAGAGGTGTTCTCCCCTTTCCTCAGCAGGCTCAGGCTGGCCTGGCATGATAAGCAGACATCACTCTGCATGTCTGGACCACAGGCCAGGGCATCCCTGCCCTGGCTGGGAGCTGGCTCCATGGTGAGAAAGGCTCCCCAGAATTGACCCTGACCATGGCCTTGGCCTCCCTCTGGGATCCAGGCTGCAGTGATGCCCCAAGAGCACTGTCCTCAGCACCTCCCTAGTGCCTCCTGCAAGGCTGGGGTGCAAGCTGCCCCCCCCCCAAGACAGGCAGATGGGAGGTCCTGAAGGCAGTGTTTCAGCAGAAGGAGGGAGCCAGTTCTCCCTGCCTCCTGTCCCAATGCCTGCTCCATCCAGCCTCAGAGGAGCAGGGCATAGGGGGCAGGCCTGTGGGCTCTATAATAGTTTGACTTGTATTTTCAGTTGAGTTTACTCATCTATTTATTGGCTAGAGATGGAGAGAAAACTGAAGTGGAAGTGGAGTTAGAGAGGGAGAGAGACAGAGAGCCTTGCTTCACCAGTCTTGAAGCTTTCCCACTGCAGATGGGGACAGGGGACTTGAACCTGGGTCCTTGTGCATGGTAATGTATGCACTCTACCAGGTGTGTCACCACCCGGCCCTTCCTGAAATAGTTTTACTGATGGCCCTGGAACACAGCCACGTGCTCCCTGTCCCCTCAACTTCACAGACAGCTTGGAGTGTTTGGCAAGCATTAGACATCTTGGGGTCCACTTGCACTCTTCACGGCTCGACCAGCTGTGGTACAGGAAACCCCTTTTCATCCTGGGACCTGCTCCCTCCTGCCCCCTCCAAGCAGAGCCCTGGCTACAGAGGGGGTCCTTTAGGGGCCTGTGTAGTAAGTGTCCATGCCCTCTCTGTGTAGTAAGTGTCCATGCCCTCTCTGTGTAGTAAGTGTCCATGCCCTCTCTGTGTAGGACCCAGGGGTCCCCCTCTGTGATCTCTAAGCTGCCGTTCTCATCAGGGTTGTGTCCTGATAACACCAACAGTCCATCTTGCAGGCAGAGGACATTCTCCCCTCTCCTGGTGGGCTTCGGATTCATCTGACCTGAGGGCTCAGAGTTTGGACAAGTGCCCCCCCCCCAGCCCTCACTGAGCAACCGGCCCTCTCTCAAGCCTGGCCACCTTCTTCCATCCTCGGAATCCCCTGTGGGAGGCATTCATGGCTCCATTCAGGGTGGCCGCTACCACCGTGCCTCTTGGGCAGCTCAGAATAAGGAGTCTGGGAGAGGGAAGCACCTTGGGCCCTGGGGCTCAGGCTGGGACAGCAAAGCCAGGTCCCAGGAGTCCTGATATTCTGCTTCCCGCACTCCTGCTGTGTCTGTGGCTTTGCCTGTCCCTGATTTCTGGGCTGGAAAACAGAGGTGACATTGTGAGGAAATTGTAAGGCAAGTTGAGCATGGTGTGGGACCTTCTACTGAAAAGTGGGAGCCTAGATGGCATGACCTTTCTATCAGTCTCTCTCTACCTGAGATCGACCATGGAGGAAAATGACCACCAGAAAAAGTCTCTGTCAGCTTCCCTGCTTCACAAAGACTCTACATGCAGCCCATTTCCTTGTTCTCAAACCAGCTGGTTCGTTTACTCAGAGGTTAATAGAAGTCCATGTTTTCTGACCATACATGGCCCACAAATCATTGTTCTGCTCTGTCAAACTATAACCAGGGACATTCTCCTTACTCCTCCACCCCCTCCGGACCTTCTAATCTTACACGATCCATCTCCTCTCTTAAGGTTCCTCTCTGTCTGCTGGTTATTGATAACCCTACTTCCTTCATTCCTTTGATCAACTAAACCCCTTGTTCAACATTTACTAGGAATGCTCTGACCTTTTCCCACCCCCCTATTTATCTTTGTCCCTCTTCTCCCAAACCATATATGGAACGGATAACTCACTTCCTCCTACAACCCCTTATAAACCCTACTTTGCTGTTCAATAAACAGATTGTTCATGAAACATCCCTCTGGTGATCTCTGGTTGCGTCTTTAGCCACGAACACAGGGAGAGATCGGTCGGCTCACTCCTACTGCCCAAGAACATTCTCTCTGGGCCCCCGCATCTGGTGCACAACAGAGTGGGTACGCCAGGAGTTTGTGCCGGGGAAGAGGCCTCTCCACAAAGAGTCCGACATCCTGCTGTGTCTGCGGCTTTGCCTGTCCCTGATCTCTGGGCCAGAAAACAGAGGTGACATCAGAGATGGTGACTTGGTGCCCAGAACAGAGCAGGCTTCTCCCCCAAAGGGAGTGGCTGGAGGTGCCCATGCCAGCACTGCGAGGGCCAGTCTCATCTCTCTTGCAGGTTCTGGCTGGCCTGGGCACCCACTGGGCACCTTTCCTCCTCCTCTTGCTGGCCTCCCTGACTGCCCAGTGGCAGGTGGCTTCCTCTTATCTGCATTCAGAGGGCATCTTGCCTGCAAAGGCAGATGGATAGGCTCCTCCGCCAAGGAAGGCTCTTGCTAAAATGCACGGTCTGATTACGCGTGATTGAGGGCCCGGAGAGGGAGACTGCACTTGGCTGCAATTTGTTCCTATTTGAAGTGATTCTAAACAAGTCCTGAGGAGGGAGGAAGGGAGACAGTGGGGTGCAGAGGCCAGCGCCAGAGGGTGGGGTGGGTGGGGTCTCTGGCGCTGGTATGTCTCCTGGAGACACAGAACTGGGTCTTCAAACAGCACCAGAAGTCCCTTTATCTTGTCCCCTTTCCATCCAGCGCCAAAACCTACACACACACACACACACACACACACACACACACACACACACACACACACACATTTCTGCTGCTTTTCCCTCTTATTTTTACATATTTTTGAAACTCTCCTATGTTCTCCGTCTCCCTGGATCTGGGAGTGAGCCGCCAGTTAAGTGGCTGTGGTGGCCTGGGGAGCTGGGCCCAGCCTGGCGTGGAATAATGATGTTCTCCAATCTGAGGCCTATGTGGCTGGCTGACGGGCGGGCGGCTCTGCTCGAGGGGCTCGTCCTGCTGGGCAGAAGGAAGGAAGAAAGGAAGGAGGGAAGGAAGGAAGGAAGGAAGGCAAGACAGCTATCATTGTAGCTGGGGATGTGATCAGCTTCCATATTTATTTATTTATTTATTTCCCTTGTGAGATCCTTGATGGACCCTTCTAGCTGGAAGAGCCTGAAAGGGGTGTGGTAGGGGTGGGTGGAGGAGGAGAAGCCACTAGGCCAAGATGAAGGGGGCCCTTGACAGCCCCTCCCTGTGATGGGAAAGGAAGGACCATGAGGGAGCTTCTGTTAGCCGGGTCTGAGATGGTTGAGCCCTCCCCCCCACACACACACTTTCTCCCACCTGCTTGGATTGAGTCCTGAGAGAGATGGTCACAGCTGTAAATGACAGACTTGCTCTATCCTTGAAGGGGTATAGTGCCAACCACCCCACAATTCTGAGTACTCCGGGCTGCAAACTCTTCTTCTGAGACCATGGTCCTGGACAGACCCCAGCTGGGAAAGGAGAGACCAGAGGGCTCTCCATCCCGTGCCTCAGTTTCTCTGTAAGGCTCAACCTTGTTTGAATGCATAGCAAGAACTCTGTCAGTGGGAGGCTGACTCCAAGCTCTGATCCTAGCCTCTCAGGGCTGCTTCCAACCCCTCCTTTTGGGAGACCCTGTGGGCTTTTGGCACTTGGGCTTTTGGCACTTGTCTTTCCTGTATATGCTTGGTGCTGACCTCAGCCCCAGCCCCTAATCCCTTCCAGCAAAACCTAAACTGGAGTGGGGTTCAGACGGACTGAGTCGTGACCTGTGGCATTTTGAGCTATGTCAAGAGAATCTCCCTTTCAGAGCTTAGGGTCCTTCCTCCATCAAATGTGAAAAGTTATAAATACCAAAGGACTCTCCACTCAGCAAGAGCTGGGTCTTAGTCTCAAGGGTAATCTCAAGCGTTAACACCCAAACCCTACAAAGGAGCCAGCAAATTCCACAGTGATAAGAAAGATTACAAAGTGAGGCCAGGTGGTAGCACACCTGGTTGAGTGCACATGTTACAATGCACAAGGACCCATGTTCAAGACCCCAGTCCCCACCTGCAGGGGGAAAGCTTTGCGAGTGGTGAAACAGGTCCGCAGTCATCTCTCTGTCTCTTTCCCTCTCTATATCCCCCTTCCCTCTCAATTTTTGAGTGTCTCTATCCAATAAATAAATATAATATTTTTTTTTTTAAAAATGACAAAGTGGGCAGAGGATCTGATGGGACACTTCCCCAGAGAGGACAAGCAGATACCCCCAGGCACAGTCCCTTCTCTCTAGGGAAGTGTGAGAGACACCACCTCATCTCACACCTGTGACAATGACTTCATCCAAGGGACAAGGGACACCCAGTGCTGGGCTGGAGAGGCAGAGGAGAGACATCCACCCTTCTCCACTGTGGGTGGGAGTGGAAACCAACACAGACACTCCAGAAAATGAGATGGAGATTTTAACAGGAAAACTAACAATCTTGTCCAAGCCAGTCATCCCACTGTTAGGCTTCTATCTGATCCACGCAAAGACAGAAGATTCAAAGACCTGGGTCTTTACTGTCTGTGTCCCATGGCTACATTCACAGTAAGACAGAGCTGGAAGCAGCCTCAGTGTGCAGGGATGGAGGAATGGACCAGAAAGACAGATAGATGTGTGTCCAGATACTGGGGGAGGGGGGGAATTAGGTAATGGGAGAGGATGCCCCACTCTGCAATACTGTTGAAAACCTAGAGAGGAAGATGCTCAGAGGGAAAGTCAGACAGGGAGAGACAAGCACACACGGTGAGGTAAGTGGCACCAGAAGGGGACGGGCCGGGGTGGGGGCTACGGGGTGTTCACGGGGACATAGAGACACTGGGTGCAATCCTACTTCTGTTTGCAGAACAGCAAGCAGGGGGAGCAGCCCTCATGAACCGACCTGAGCCGGGATGCTGGACTCCCTTTCTGGTTCATGCTGCCACCTCCCTTGCAGGCAGAGTCTCCCCTCACCCCATGGGGAGGCCTCCACAGCTCCCCCACACACAGCCAGTTCCCCCCACTCCGCCCCAGGTTGGTCCCTACCCGGGGATCTGGCTGGCGCCCTGCTTAATGAGTGACAGCGCGTGGGGGAGGGGGGATGTGCCCAATTTACCTCTGTTGTCTGAACCCCCCCTAAACTCGAACAGTTAAAGTGGGGAGCTATTCATAGGTGCAAGGGGGCTGACGACATTCTTTTTCAACGTGGCACTTTAATTATAGTGAAAGATGATTGTTGTCCCAAGGATGGAAGGAAGGTGGGCGGGCATCGGTGACCCCCGCCCCGCTGGAGTCTGGGAGAGACACCCCCTTTTGGCAACGACTCCCTCAGGTGCTGGGGTGGAGGGAGCTCACTCCTACATGCAGGCTCTTGTGAGTAAACATGTGTGGGGCAGCTCCTGGGGGGTGGCCCGGGGACACCTGGAGCTGACAGAGGAAGCTTTCTGCATATCCAGTGCCGCCGGACAGGCCACATGCCTGCGCCCCAGTCCAGGTGGACAGGCCCTCAGCTCAAAGGTGGCGTGTGGGGGCCAGGAGACCAGCTCACACAGTAGGGTGAGCATCTCCCCATGGCTGAGGGAGAGCCACAGGGGAGCACCATGGATGGTCAGGCTGTGGTCGCTCTCTCTCTCTCTGTCTCTCTCTCTCTCTGTCTCTCTCTCTGTGTCTCTGTCTATATCTCTGCCTCTCTCCTTTAAAAAGGAAACAATGAAAAAAAAAGTCCAGGGGACCAAGTGGTGGTGTACCTGGTTGAGCGCACTTTACAATGTACAAGGACCTGGGTTCCAGCCCCCTGTCCCCACCTACAGAGGGTGAGGATGTGATGCCACTGTTGTCCTCAAGGCAGATTTCCTCTCTCTCTCTCTCTCTCTCTCTCTCTGCTTCATCTTTATTATTATTGGCTAGAGACTGAAATATTGAAAGGGAAGGGAAAGATAGAGAGAGAGACAGAGAGACACCTGCAGGTGGAGACCAGAGGTTTGAACCCGGGTCCTTGTGCACTGTAACGTGAGCGCTTAAACAGACGCGCCGCCACCCCAGCCCCTATTCCACTTATTTATTAGGTGGGCTCCTTGGCCAGGCTGCATCTGTTTCCTCAGCTCAGGAGGCTACTGGGGTGTCAACAGGGGAGACCCTCGCCCCCCCTCCCCAGGAAGGGCGAACCCTGTGTGCATGAGAGATGAAGTGACCCTGGTGACAGGCATGACACGGGCAGTCACCTCCTCTGAGGGGGCGGGGGTGTGCGCTCCGGAGGCAGGGAGAGGAGGCACCTGAATCATTCTCCCTGCTCGCTGCTGGGAGCTGAAAATAAAACTGAAACTCAGCAAGATAAGAGCAAGTCAGTGAGTCACTCGGGGAGAGAGCCGTCCGCCAAGTCCCCCGAACTGCCTCTCCACAGCTTCCTGGCTTCACCTCCGTCCCCTTCCTTCTCTCCCGAGGGCTGGCCGCCTCCCCCTGCCTCCCAGGACACGGACGCAAAGCTGTTCAAGTCTTTCTTTCTTTCTCTCTCTTTCTTTCTTTCTTTCTTTCTTTCTTTCTCTCTCTCTCTCTCTCTCTCTCTCTCTCTCTCTCTTTCTTTCTTTCTTTCTTCCTCTCTCTGCTATCTAGATTTGGAAAGCCCAGAGAACTGGGAAGCAGTGTCTCATTGGGAGAGTGGGACATAGACCAGCGTGGGCTGGACACCCATGCTATCAATAGCCAGGGGAACCACTGGCCATTTCTCCCTGAATCGATGGCAGATAGCTAAACCCTGGGGCTACTGGGCGTCTTGGGGAGCCGGAGAGATGCTGGTTATTCCATCTGAGTTTTCCTTAGTTGTCCTGAGAGATTTGTCCCTGGGCATTTAAGATGCTCGGGGCAGCGTGTAGAGCTGTAATGAGTGTTCTGAAGGTCTCCCTCCCACTCTGCCCGTGATCACAGCAGAAGCAGCAGGCTGTCAGGGCAGAGGGAGCCCACTTTGATTCCTCCTGAGCTGGTATAAGCCCTGCTCCCGCTGGCCTTCCCTCCTCCAGGCAAGGCACCAAAGCCAGCTTAGAGCAGGGCTCAGGCTCCTCTGAATCCCAAAAAGCCCTGATTTGGCCCAGATGTGCCAGACATGTGTCTCATAGCCCCTGGCCGTTCCCAGAGCATCACACTTGAGAGACGGGCAGCCACCACCCATGTGCATGTCCTTGATGACAATGACAACTTCTAGTGCGCATGAGTGTGTGTGTGTGTGTGTGGGGGGGTCAAGGCCACTTCTGTGCAGACCTGAAGGAAGACAGCAGCATCAGTCACTGTCCTGGGCCTGCCTGGAGCCAACTTGGTGGTATTTTCAGGTGTGGCCACAGACCACCTTCTTCATAACTGCTCACAGCGACTCTGTAAAAGGCCGGTTCTATCTCCAGGGCCACTAAATAGACCTTCCAGTGTGAGACCCAGGACACACTGGCTGCTCAGCCAGCTCTGCAGGCATGTCTCTTGCTCTTTTTCTCTCTTTCTTTCATTCTTTCTTTCCTTTTTTTGTCCTCTAGGGTTATCACTGGGCCTCAGTGCTGGCACTAGGTAATCCACTGCTTCTGGTGGCCATTTTTTTTCCATTTTATTGGACAGGACAGGAAGAAATTGGGGAGAAGGTAGTGAGAGACAGAGAGAGAAAGAATAGATACCTGCAGGCCTGCTTCACCACTCATGAAGCATCCCCCCTGCAGATGGGAATACCAGGGCTCAAACTGGGATCCTTGTGTGGGTCCTTGAGCTTAGTAGTATGTGTGCTTAACTGGGTGTGCCACAGCCTGGCTCTCCCACTTTTTTAAAAAAAAATAGTTCATTTATTTATATTTTAATGAGATAGAGAGAGAGAGAGAGACTGACTGACTAGAGCCCTGCTCTGCTCAGCTCTGGCTGGCTTGGTGCTGGGAACTGAACCTGAGACCTCAGAGCCTCAGGCATAAAAGTCTCCCGCAGAATCATGATGGGGCTGTCTGCCCAGCCCTATCTTGCTCCTCAGTTATGTCAGAGCCCCTACATCTAGGGAAACATGTCCTTGTGCTAGTGATGCTATTCGGGGTGTCATATGGCCCCTAGGTAGACAGGAGGGGCACAGGAGGGAGGGCAAGTGAGTGGAAAGAGCTGGACCAGTCCCACCTGGCTGCCGGGCCCACCTCCCTGTTGCACGGGTCTGAGCTGAGGGGTGGTCTGTTACACAGCATTCCCGTGACCCTGTGTGACCCATACACCCAGGCCTGCTGTTTCCAGACCAGATCACAACAAGGCTTCCCTCACAACAGCCTTCCTTTCTGCCCTCAGCTGAACCAGCCGGTCCCACCTCTGAGCTTTGGACTTGGTTACTCCCACCTGGAGTCTTACCCTCCCTGCCCACTCACATCTTTTTCTTTCTCCCTGTCCCTAGCGAGGCTCAAGCTTCTACTCCTTGCAGTGACTCTCCCTGGCCAGTCTGTGCAGGTGCAGCCCTGACGCTCACGGCCCTCTTGACTTCTCCCAGGGCTTCCTTCACTCATGACATTTCTCTGATACTCTCTTTGCTCTCAGATACTTCATCATTTATGGTCACAGCCAGGCCCTCTGGGCATGCAGTGATAGACAGGTGTGTGGAGAACCAGAAGACCCCTGAACCGTGCCATGGGTCCACCTCAGACCCCAACCCCCTTGATGTCTGTGAGACTCGTCTAGCTTCTCTCTCTCTCTCTCTCTCTCTCTCTCTCTCTCTCTCTCCTCTTCTCTCTCTGTGGGTCCCGTGGGGGTGAGGAGCCCTCTACGCATCACAGGACACCTGGCGTGCACAGTGCCTGCCCAGCACAGAAAGGGTTTTCAGACACACACACTGATGGAGGGGAATACATTGGTTAGTCACACACTGGACACTCTACACCAGCACCCCCACACCCAGAGGTCTCCCCTCAAGAGCCCACCAAAGCTGTCTGTTGCAACATTTTCTCCAGGGTGGCAGAAAATTGTGAACAATTCATCCCAGTGAGGCAAGCTACGACGGGCAAAAAGGTAAGAGTTTGCAGCTGATGTGAATGGTTATAATCTATTACAAATGACAGGGATAACCAGCGTGTGAGAAGTTCAGCCCCTTTCTGCTGGTGTGACACTCACTGAAAATCCTTATCCTAGGACTTGGACTCAGATTCACCTCTAGAATCCTGGAAGGGGAGTTATTGGGTCTTTGGATAAGAGCTCTCTCTCTTTTTAATTTTTTTACTCCTTATTTTTATCAACATTTTGATGGAACAGAGAGAAGTTGAGGAGAGAGAGGGAGAAAGAGAAGGAGATGCCTGCATATCTACTTTGCCATCTGTGAAGCTTGCCCTCTGCAGATGGGGACCAGGAGGTTCCAACCCTAGCATTAGTGCAGAGTAATGTGTGTGTGGCACTACACGGCCCCCAAGAGGTTTTTTTTTTGCATACAGGGTTATTACTGGGGCTTGGTGCCTGCACTATGAATCCACTGCTCTTGGAGGCCATTTTCCCCATTTTGTTGCCCTTGTTATTGTTGTTAGGACAGAGAGAAATCCAGAGACGAGTGGAAGACAGAGGGGGAGAGATAGACACCTGCTGACCTGCTTCACCACTTGTGAAGTGACAGGTGGGGAGCCAGGCGGCTTGAGCCAAGATCCTTACGCCAGTCCTTGTGCTGTGCACCATGTGCGCTTAACCTGCTGTGCTACCGCCCTCCCACCCCCCAAGCTCTTTACAAAAAAGTTCTTCTCTTTCCCAGGCTACCAAACTGGTTCTCTAAAAATTGACCATCCAGAACACCTACAGCTCCTAAGAGAACATTGCTTCTTTGTTCCATTAACCCTTTTTTAATCAAAGGCAGACAAGATTGGCCCGGAGTCAGAATTAACAAGCGACACATCCCATATTAAAGGATGCCGGGAGGACACAGACAAAGGCGCGGGATGAGCCCTGGCACTCACACGCACCAGACACATAAATGGATTTCTCATCACCGGCTCAGGCTCTTGACTCAATGTATCCAGGCAACAGAAGTCTGGATTTAATAACAGATGTTCACCGCGTAGCAATCACCATCTAATGCCAGGGTAGACTAACACAGCATTTTATCAAGCAATAAATGTGCTGTTTGCTTTATTTCCCCATGTTGTTCCTTAGTTCCCTTCAAAACCGAGAGGACAGATTGAGTCACTCAGCATCTGCTGGGAGCAATATGCTTGGCTTCATTTAAAATGAAAAATCAGTTCTGTGTTTACATTTTTCAGCAAGGCATGGGGTCTGCTGTGCTAACACTTCCAGCCGGGCCAGCCGGAAGAGCTTTCAGGAAAATCTCCAGGGAGGAGTGTGTGTGTATGTGTGTTTGTGTGTGTGTGTGTGTGTGTGGGGGGGGGTTATCAGCGCCAAGAGCCAGCCACCCTCTGGGGGTGACATATGGTGACTTTGCCATTTCATGGGCCCTGGCCAGAGGGAGGTCTATCCCACCCCCCAGCCCATCCCCCAGGTGGCAGCCACGTGCTGAAATGACACCTGCAGCTCCGAGAACAAGAGTCTATTCCAAAAAGGCCACGCAGCCAGCAAGGTCTGAATAATGGTGTTAAGGGTCAAGCCGCAAATGGGAGAATGCCAGGACATAGTTTTCCAAAGGGAGGTGCTTCCTAGATGGTAGCCTTGGACTCACTTGTTCTCGCTTCAATGGAGGCGACAGAGGCCTGGAGGGTGGCACGCCTTTGTAGGCAGGCAGACTAATGGAGGGAAGGGAGGACGGCCAGACGGACACATGGTCCAGCCCACGGCAGTGCAACCAATGGGGCTTCCACAGGCACGTGGACTGGTACCTACCACCTGTTCCACGTGCTCCTGCCCTGCTCTCCTCACCGAGTGATGGTGTCTCCTCTCCCACCCATGGGCCAGGCTGTGGTCCTGATGCCAGCCCAGCCTCCGGGGGGTGGCAGAAGTAATCCTGTTGTGACTTCTGAGACTTGATCATACCAGGCAACAGAGCATCTGCTTTGTTTGCTGGAATACCAGTTCCTTTGATTTTATTTATTTATTTTTTGAAGATTTTTGCATTATTGGAATTCAGAGTGAGAGAAGCCAGAGCACCACTCTGGTACAGGAAGTTGGGGAATGAACAGGGAGCCTCGGGCATGCAGCTGCTGAACCTGACCAGACACAGGGCCCACAGGAGCAGCCCAAGCAGAGGTCCAGGTGGGAAGGAAGCAGGAGCCCTGCTGGGAGCATTACCAACAGCCACTCCAGTCTCCCGGCCAGGCCAGGGTGCCTCTCAGTGGTAGAGACAGCCCAAGCCTGCCAGGTCTTGCGTGGATTACAGCCCAAGCCAATGATGCTGCTGGTCTTCGGAAACAACACTGGGATGCCATGCTGCCCAGACCTGTTCCCCGCAGAACCACCAAGGGCTTAGACGAACATTCTGTATCCTTAAGCATAGACATGAGTCAAACCTTTCAGAAAAGGGAAACCGTATTTTTTCTTTTCTTCTTCTTATTAATCGCCTCCAGGGTTATCACTGGGGCTCAGCGCGGGTACTATGAATCCACTTCTCCTGGTGGCCATTTTCCCCCAATATTTTAATTTTTCATTTGACAGGACAGAGAGAAATTGAGAAGGGAGATACAGAGAGAGAGAGAGAGAGAGAGAGAGAGAGAGAGCTGCAGACCTGCTTCACCACTCCTGAAGTGGCCCATCCCTGCAAGTGGGGAGCAGGGGCTTGAACCCAAATCCTTGTGCATAGTGATACGTACACTAAAAGAGATGCACCACCCTGGAGCCCACTTAATTAATTAATTATTTATTTTAGACTTGCTTCACTGCTTGTGAAGCTTCCCCCTGTGGGTGGGGAACGGAGGCATGAACTGGGATCCTAGTGCAGGTCCTTGCGCTTAGTACTATGTGCACTTAACCAGGTATGCCACCATCTGGCCCCCTAATTTATTTATTTTTAATGAAAGAAATACACACAGAGACAGACCAGAGCACTGCTTAGTTCTTTCTGGCTTATGGTGGTGCTGTCTCCCCAGCCCTAACATTTTCAAAATAGCAGCTGTCCTAAAGAAAACCATGCAATTCTCCCTTCCTTTTCCCCCATTTTTTATTTAAAAGAAGAAGAGGGGGAGGGGGAGAGGGAGGGATGGAAGAGGAGAAGAAGAGAAAGAGACAGAGAGAGAGAGAGAGAGAGAGAGAGAGATCACGGCACTGCTCCACCATCCACGAGCACCCCTGGTACAGTCCATGGTGCTCCTACGTGGTGCCCAAGGCTTGAACCTAGGGCCTTGCACTTCATAAGGTATAAGCTCTACTGGGTGAGCTACCCCTAGGGCCCCTGAAGATGAGAGTGAGTGATCTTCTCTCTCCCTCTCCACTGCCCAGGCCTGAACAGGAGAGTCAGGCTCACCTATCTGCCCTGGGTCTGTGGAGGCCAGTGGTGTCACCTTAGTCCCTGAGGACAGAGGACACAGGGGAAGCAGGCTGGTGGCACTCAGGACCACCCAGTGGGGGACCCGGCTGGGCACTTTCAGGCCACTCTGAATGGCAGAACCTGAAGGAGGGATGTGGGACACACACACACGCACACACACGCACATACACATACACGAACACACACATACACACACGAACACACATACACACATGAACACACATGCACACTAACGCGTGCGCACACATGAACATGCACACACACTAACGCATGCGCACACATGAACATGCACACACACTAACACGTGTGCACACATGAACACACATACACACATGAACAAGCATACACACATGAACACATACATACACACACATGCACGTGCGTGCACACACATACACATATGAGCACACACATACATGCACACGAACATGCACACACGCATACACACACACACACACACACACACACACACACACACACTCCAAGCACAAGGGCCTCAACTGAGAACCTGGCTCCATTATCTGGCTCTCCCATTTCCCCTCAGACTGCTGCAGGTGGCGACGTAGGGCTGACCACGGAGGTCTAAAGACATGCACAGCACTGACATTTTCTGCACTCATTCTTTCCCACCTAAACTCTAAACTCCAGGGTCATCTGCCGCCTCACACCTGTGAGAATGGGCTCCATCAATAAACAAGAGAAGGTCAGTGCTGGAGAGGAGGTGGAGAGAGAGGAGCTCTACTGCACTGCTGCTGGAAGTGCGGACTGACGCAGCCACTCAGGAGAACAGTGTGGAGAATCCTTACACACAAACAGAAATGCCAAATGACCCAGCAATCCCACTGAAGGCTAGGCATTTACCCCAAAGATGTAACAACACCGATTCACAGGGATCTATGCACCTCCACAATATCCAAAACCTGGAAACAACCAAAATGCCCTTTGACAGATGACTGGATAAAAAGTCAATGGGACATATACTCAGTGGAGTATTATGCAGCAATAACAAGGGATGATATTGTGTCCTTTGGAATCAAGTGGATGGAACTGAAGAAGGTGATGCTCAGTCAAGCAAGTTAGGAGATGAAGGACAATGACAGAATGGTTTCACTCCTAAGTGGAATATAGAGAACTGAATCTAAAACAGTGAAGAAAAAAAAAAGTCAACCTACTTTCAAAACTGTTTGGTTATCTATGGGGGGGGTGGGAATGGGGACACAGGCCATTGGTGATGGGATTAGTGAAAAACAAATAAAAATTTAAAAAAGCTTAAGGAACATCTGTCCTATTAAAGGAGGAACTGTCCAGTCACTGTTGAGCTGACGCTTTTTTTTTCTTTTTATCATTACTGTTACTGACATTAGACAAACCTAAAGCAACACAAAACCCTTCCTCTGCTTGTAGCGCTTCCTGCGCTCCAACAGGGAGCCAAGTCTCCAAAGGAAACACAGGCAGGAGCCCTCAGCCCAATAAGCCTGCAGCCAACAGCATCAGCTGTGCGTGAGGCGTGTGGCGGCGGGAGAATGGCTGTGCGCGGCGTGGTCAGGAGCGCCACCTCAGCCTCCACCTGCCATTTCCTTTGTCGCCTGGCTGCCGGCTGCCTCCTCACTGGCCTCTCCCAGCTCCTCTCTCCTGGGACTCCCAGAGAACTGTGTTTGGTGCGGTGCCGGCATTCCAGCTACGTGAAACTAAAAGTAAGAACAGCAGCAAAACAAATGCGTTCTCCAGCCCCACCAGGTGCTCACAAGTCAATGCGGGCCTGAGGGTTCCTGTCCCCAGGCAGGGACCTGTGGGCTGGGTGTCTAGGGCCGAGACTGAACACTGTTTCTTTTCCATAGTGCTGACACTATGAATCCACAGCTCCTGGCAGGCATTTTTTTTTTTCCATTTTATAGAATAGAACCGAGAGAAAATGAGAGGGTGCAGGGAGGTAGAGAGGGGGAGAGAAAGATAGATATCTGCAGACCTGCTTCACCACTTGTGAAGCATCCCCCCTGCAGGTGGGGAGCCGGGGGCTTGAACCCAGGTCCTTGTAGCTCTGGTGTGTGTGTGTGTGTGTGAAATACATACACACACACACACAAACACACACACACACACACACACACACACACACACACTGGAGAGTGAACCCCAGGCCCTTGTGCCTGTAAGGTACAATTATTTTTATTTAACTTTTTTATTATTATCTTTATTTATTAGATAGACACAGGCAGAAATCGAGAGGATAGGGGGGAGATAGAAAAGGAGAGAGACAGACAGACATCTGCAGCCCTGCTTCATCACTCACAAAGCTTTTAACCTGCAGGTGGGGACCAGGGGCTCGAACCCAGGTCTTTGTGTATTGTAACTTGTGCGCTCAACCGGGTGTGCCACAGCTAGGCCCAAAAGGTAGACTCTCTACAAGCTCCCCAGGCCAATGTTTTGACTCTTTTTAATCTCGAGGAAGAGGGGAGAGATAGGAGGGAAGGGCAGGGACACAGTCAGAGAGGGAGAGAGGAGAGAAACCATACACTGCCCCACCACCCAGGGAGTTCCCATAAGCCACTCACAGTGCCCCCATGTGGCACCAGCATCAACCCAGCAAGGCCTGTGCTCTACCCGGTGGCCTCTCAGCTCTTCTATCTTCCCACCAAGGCTGCTGCAGATACATGCACACCGCTGCTCAGTGGAACTTGATTTATGGGCACTGGGTGGGCTTCACAGTCTTTTCGAGCATCCTGAAATGTCATCATTCTTTCTTTCCACCCCTTTGCCCCAGATGATATAGAGCTCCACATTACTCTTGGCAGCGAGGTGACAGGAAGCCAGTGTGGGTGGTTCTGGCCCAGGGTCCATAGCCAGCAGATGCCAGGCATAGGTGGTGCTTAATAAAACGGACGTTCCAGAGTATCAGACTGTATCAGACTGACGCTGGTGTTATTATGAGCTCAGCTCCATTTTCACATTCAGACGTCAACTGGGAGATAGACAGCTCCAGGGGCCCAAGTGTGAGAGACTGCCCTGGGGATGCCCTCAGCCAGTTAGCTCTAGGTAGCCATGGGTGGATGACATACTCCCACATTTCAGGGCCCAATGGGAGAGCGGTGCTCCGTGCTGTGAGCTCCCAGCCCCCCAGCATGGCGGGAGTACCTGAGAAGTATCTGCAGTGTCTGTAGACCATCTGGCAGAACTCCCGGAGATGCAGTTTCTGTCAACAAATGGCCCCCGTGTGACCCATTAGCTTGGGGAAGTCGGCTAACCCTGGGGCGTCTGGGGCAGAAGCAGAGGCTGAGCTGAGCCCAGCGGCTGGACAGGGCCATCTCTCTGCTCCCTGGGGTCACAGCCTTGAGCTAACCTTCCCTTGGCTTATTTCCTCCTGGTGGAAAATAAACACCTGTCACCCATACTTCTGGCTCTCTCCCTCCGCAAATATGTTAGCTGTGCATGTGTGTGTATGTGTGGGAGGGACTCATTCAGGCATGTGCATGATGGGACATTCCCTGGCGTCTGCCCAGTGCTCTGGCAGTCACTGGTCATGGCGGGTCATAAACCCACACTCCCGGTTGCTGTCACAGAACTGTCTGAGCTTCCCCGAGCCCCACAGGTCATCTTGGGGGGATTTGAAGCAGCCACCGGAAAGGGCTGGGCAGCTCAGGAATCCTCATCATCTCCCCTGGGCTGGGGTTTGTACTGAGACACAGTACACAGGTGAACAATAGCATTGTAATAGGGTGTCGAGAGAGACAGGCAATTAATCAGGTGGCAGGAACTCTCATGCTCCAAAGAGCGGAAGCGGGAACATGGTGGGAGTGGGTGGGGGGAGAATTTCAGCACACCACACACACCTTGACTCCCAGGCACCCCCTAACTGGGTCACAGACACTGATGTTCTTCCTTCAGCGCTAGGGTTTGCAGATGTTTGCTTCCAAGGCAGTGTGAGCACACAGGGGCGTTTGGGTGCCCTGGGCCTTAGGCAGGCAGTTGGGCGGGTGCAGCCCGTTTGGCGGGCATCCATCTGAGAAGTGTTTGTCTGTGCTCAGCAGAAAAACCCACTCAGAAGCTGCAGTCTAAGAATTAAGCTTCTCAGCAGATGTTTGATTTGGCTCTGTGTGTGTGTGTGTGTGTGTGTGTGTGTGTGTGTGAGTGTGTGTGTGAGTGTGTGTGTGAGTGTGTGTATTTGTGTGCATGTATGTGTGTGAGTGTATTTGTGTGTGTGAGTATGTGAGAGTGTGTGTGAGTGTGTGTGAGTGTGTGTATTTGTGTGCCTGTGCATGTGTGTGTGAGTGTATTTGTGTGTGTATGTGTGTGTGTGTGAGTGTGTGTATTTGTGTGAGTGTGTGTGTGTGTGTGAGTGTGTGTGCGTGTGACTGAAGCAGCTTGAAATACCAGGACATTAGGCACAGTCCATCCTGACTTCTTCTGCAAAGTAAGGACACGTGACCACCCCTGAGTCTCCCCAGGCCTTCCAGTGGGCCTGTGTTTCCCCCTCGCACAAGCTCCTGACTTCCCTTCATCTTCCCACAAGCAGACTGCACAGACCATCTGCTGGGTGCCATCTCTCTGTCTGGGAGTTGAGGCCCTGTGTGCATGGCTAGGCGCAGTGTGGGGGAATGACACATAGCCTAGGAGGAATGCACCTGTCTGGGTGTCCTGGTGTCCAGGGAGAGACAGAGACGGGAGGCTCATTCTCTGATGTGACTGAAGAGCAGGCCTCGGGCTTCTCTCTGCAGATGGCTGGCTCTACCCAGTCATGTGTCTCTCCAGCCCTGGCTTCCCACCCGCCCTGTTCCTCAAGCGTCTGGAAATGTCTACTCTCAGCATGGTCCAGTGGGTCAAGTTCAGCTCGCGTCTGGCAGGTGTGGCCCTGGGCTGCAGGGCCACCAGGCAGATGAGCCACAGGTGGGGGTGCAGGGCAAAGCTGGTGAGGGGGCCAGTGGCTAGGAGCCACCCATCTTTCTAGAAGGAAATGCGACATCTTCTGGAGCCTGGGGTGAGGGGAGAGGGAGGGGGAGGGGAGAGAGGGAAGGGGACGGACTGATGCTCTAGGGGTTGGGGGTTGGCAGAAAGTGTATGCAGAGACAGGAAGGCAAGAGAGAGGTGGGCAAGAGCTAGGGGAAGCAGGGTACCCCTGGCCTGGCATGTGCAGTGGAAAGATGTGCTCAGGAAGGCTTCTTAGGAGCTGGATGGAGGTGAAATGGGTTAAGTGCTCACATTACAGTGTGAAAGGACCCGGGTTCAAGCCCCTGGTCCCCACCTGCAGGGGAGGGGGAAGTTTCAGAAGCAATGAAGCAGGGCTGCAGGGGTCTCTCTGTCTCTCCCTCTCTACTTCCTGCCCCCCTCTCTGTCTCTATTCAAAATAAAAAGAAAATAAAAGAGAAAGGCTTCTCGTGCGGTGAGTAGCAGTGAGCTGTAACCACAGGCCTCTGACAAGGTTCAGTGGTTTCTTGGGGATCCAAAAGGCACAGGAATCCCAGCAGGCAGAGAGAGGAGAGAAGGAGGGAGCTGGACCCTTAAGACAGACCCGGGGGAGTGCTGAGGAAGGGAGGCAGGGCACCCACAGGTGACATCTTTGCAGCAGACCTTGAATCCAAAGACCGAGGAGGCAAGAGTCCCAGGGGAGGCTCAGAGCTGCCCACTTTCTAGTTGGCTGGGGGATACCACCTCCCTTCCTGAGCCTCAGTTTCCTCATTTGTAAACTGGGGGGGAGGGGTGAGAAATACCTCCCTGAGCTGTGTGAGGGCTCTAGGAGGAGACACGCGCCTGGCATCTGGGAACGGTACCTAGAGCTGGCTGCCTCTCCATGGCTTTGGGCTTGCTTTTCACACAGTGTCCAAGCTGGGCAGACTCGGCTTACTCCTCCCGAGAGGAAGCTCCTGTGTGTGCGTGAGGGGGGAGCCCATCTGTCACAGACGCTCCAGAGCTGACCTGGAGCTTGGCACAGGCCACGGTGGTAATTACCACTTCTGAATCGATTCCTCCGAGCCCTTTGAGGAGTGCTGTGATTAAAATGATTAAAAACCTGCCTCCTGTTTCACAGCTCTGAATATTTGATAAAATTCTGGCATGGGGTGGGGTGGGGAGAGAAAGAGAGCAGACATATCCTCTGATGGCTTACAAGGTCAGCTCCTAGCCCAGGAATCTGCCAAGGCAGAGAGAGAGGGAAGGGAGAAGAGAATTGAGAAGAGAGAGGGGGGAATGGGAGAGAGAGAGAGAGGGAGAAAGAGAGAGAGAGAGAGAGAGAGGAGGAGGAGGAGGAGGAGAGAAGAGGGTAGAGAAGGAGAGAGGAGAGGAGAAAGAGAGGGAAACTGACTACACAGGCAAACATTCTCCAGGGAGAAAGGAAGGTAAGACTCTCATGCTTGCAGCTTGCCTGTGGTTTTGAATGCCGGTCATAATTAAGATCGTTATTAGGAAAATAACAAGATTCCAGCAGTTGTCATTAATCAGGCGCACCACAGACATGCATGCCAGGGCTGCATCTCCACCGTCTACCCAAAGATCTCACGGGGGCTGGGGGTGTGCTTTTCTTCACTCAACAGAAGACAGAGGCCCTGAGAGATGAAGTGACCTTTCTGAGACCGTCCAGAGAGGCAGGTGGGAATACATACCACCATTCTGGGACCAGCTCCACCACCTGCAAACACTGACTGACATAGAGAAGTCTCCTGTCCCCAGTGCTGGCAGTCTGGGCCCTTAGAGGTGGGAATCGCTCCAGGGGGCATGCTCATGGAGGCTTTCTGCGTCCAGGCGCTCCCTGCCTGCCTGTAGTCTTCCTGGGAATCCTGAGCAGGTAAGCTCCACTCTGACCTTCACTGGACAGGTGAGAGGGCCAGGGGCTTAAGGGCACTGGACGTACATTCAAACAGCCCCACGAGGAACCTGGACCTCGGGTGTGGAAAAGACAGCTAGACACTCCCCCAAGTGAGGTCTGGGAAGCCCATGCGGTGTCTGCCAAGATGGTAGGAAGGAGAGGTGCTTCTGGCAAACCCAGACCTAGAAAGGGGCCCTGGCCGTGCCCTGGGCGGGGGATTCTGAGAGCTCAGTCACTGCAGGTCAGAACAGACTTCTTGGGAAATGGCCTTGTTCTCTGGGGTTTGTAACTTTAAAAAAAAAATGAACTATTTATTTATTTGGCTAGAGATGGTCAGAAATCAAGAGGGAAGAGGGAGACAGAGAGGGAGAGAGACAGAGAGACACCTGCAACAAGCTGTCCCCCGTGTAGGTGGGGACCTGGGCTAGGACCTGGGTGATATGTGCACCCAACCTGGTGAGCCACTGCCTGGCCCCAGTCTCTGGATTTTGTAGAACCAGGTAACATTATGTTGTAGTGGATCTCTAGGGAGCTCCGTCTCTATCTCACTTGGAGGCGATGGCTGTTGGGGGAGGATCTTCTTTTTGAGGAAGAACACCCTTTTGGGGACAGTGGGGAGCTGAAAGGTAGTTTTCTCGTCCTGCCTGAGTGCCTCCAGTGTGACCCTGGGCCAGTCACTACGGTTCTCTGAACCTTGATCGAACTTAGCCTTTTTCCTTTATCTTTATTTAATTTATTTATTTATTGGATAGAGACAGAGAGAAATTGAGAGGAGAGGGGGAGATAGGGAGGAAGAGAGAGGGGGCCCAGGCGGTGGCGCGCCTGGTTAAGCGCCCATATTACAGTGCACAAGGACCAGGGTTTAAGTCCCCTGGTCTCCACCTGCAGGGGGAAACCTTCACAAGTGGTGAAGTAGGGCTGCAGGTGTCTCTCTACCTCCCTCCCCTCTCAATTTCTCTGTCTCCATCCAATAATATATATATTTAAAAATGAAAACTTAAAAAAGAGACAGAGAGACGCTTGCAGCTGGACCTAACCACTCATGAAGACTTCCTCCCTGCAGGTGGGGACCAGGGGCCTTAAACCCTGGTCCTTGTGCCCTGTAATGTGTGCGCTTCACCAGGTGTGCCACCGCCTGGCCCCCAGCCTTTTCCTTTAAAAGCACCGTTGAAAGCGCCTGGCAGCAGAGAGAGAGGAGGGGTGGCCAAGTCTCTCCACCACTGTCCTCTTGCAGACACCACCCCACACTGCACCAACAGGTGACACGGTTCTTCTGTTGCTACCCAAACAGATCCCGAGTTTGTCTCCCTTTTCTCACCTTTTGTGCATCTTGACACTTTGCTGTGCCATGCGGGACTGAGGCACTAGGACTTAAAAGGCAGCTGGGAGTATGGATCGACCTGTCAACACCCATGCTCAGCGGGGAAGCAATGACAGAAGCCAGACCTTCCACCTTCGGCATCTCACAATGCCCCTGGGTCCATGCTCCCAGAGGGATAAAGAATAGGAAAGCTATCAGGGGAGGGGATGGGATATGGAGATCTGGTGGTGGGAATTGTGTGGAGTGGTGCCCCTCTTATGGTGCTGTCAGTGTTTCCTTTTTATAAATAAATAATAAAAATACACTTTACTAGTAAAAAAAAAAAGTAAAATATTTGGTATTTTCACACAAAAAGGTATCATCTACTCACTCTTCTCACAAGCTTAGGAGACAAGTACTTAATCCATTGGACAGATGATGAATTTAAGAGCAAAAGATGCCCATTAGGAGGGACAGGGCAGGCCCAGAATCACAGTCTTATTACTATTTTTAAAAGGTTTATTTATAGGGGGTCGGGTGGTAGTGCAGCAGGTTAAGTGCGTATGGCGCAAAGCGCAAGCACTGGTGGAAGGATCCCCGTTTGAGCCCCCGGCTCCCCACCTGCAGGGGAGTCGCTTCACAGGCGGTGAAGCAGGTCTGTAGGTGTCTCTCTTTCTCTCCCCCTCTCTGTCTTCCTCTCCTCTCTCCATTTCTCTCTGTCCTATCCAACAACAAATGACATCAACAACAACAATAATAATCACAACAAGGCTACAACAACAAGGGGAACAAAGGAGGGGGATGGGCTTCAGGAGCAGTGGATTCATGGTGCAGGCACTGAGCCCCAGCAATAACCCTGGAGGCAAAAAAAAATTATTTATAGGAGAGAAAGAGAGAGAGAGGGAGAAAGAGGGAGAGAGAGAGAGAGAAAGTGAGGAAGAGAAAGAGGGAGAGAAGGAAAGAAAGAGGAAGAAGAGGGGGCAGGGGGAGAGAATCAGGACATCTATCTGGCAGATGTGATGTGGGGACTGAATCTCTCATGCCTGCAAACTGATGCTCTGGCCACTCTTTACCCCTAGGGCTATCGCAGCCCTGGTCTTCCCAACTTAAAGATTTATTTATTTATTTATTTATTTGTTTGTTTGTGAGTGAATCAGGGCTTCACTCCAGTTTACGAGGTACTAGGCATCACACCTGGGCTCTCACACGTACTCTCACTCTGTAATGGAGCCATTTTCCCAGGCCCTGCTTTTCTAGATTTAACACACACACTCTGAAAAAAACCAAATAAATGCACACAGCTTTTCAAATGCCATCAATGCATCTGAGTGAGTTCATGCAGACCAAGTGCACGCCGTGACCATCACGGGACTCATTCCCTTCCTCAACCATCTCGCTGGGTCCTGAACAGAAGCCCAGAGTGCTACCAACAGAGGACCTGTGTCAAGTCTCCCGTTTCCCCGCCCTCAGTCTCCACTTGCCTGGAGGCGCTTTGAAGATACAGGCAGGATGTGCTCCCCAGAAGTCTCAGGGCACCTTGAACAGGGCTGGATCAATGGTTATTGATGGGACCATTGATTCAGGAAGCACTGGGGTGGGGGGGGGGTCTGGGAGGAAGAGGAGGAGGAGGGGAGGAGGGCTGGTGTGCTGCTCAGACAAGGCCGTTTGCGTGGCTGGAACCTGCTGTTCCCGTCCATGTCTCTAATGAAGACCCAGCATCATTAATTGGCAGGCAGAGGCTGTGTTCTCTCTATGGGAATCAGAAGGGAGCAGAACGTGCCTGGAATGCCAACTTCCTCTGCAGCTTACATGGAGCCTGGGGGAGGGGTACTCCACACACACCGAGCTCTGGGTGCATGGCCAGGCCACCAACACACCATGAAGGTGATTCAGTGAGCAAGGTTTAGACCCAGGTTGTGTGCTTTTCGTTTCTGAATCAGTCTCATTCCTTAAAGATATATTTTTATGAGTGAGGCAGACAGGCACGCAGACACAGAGCGATCAAAGCACTGTTCAGTTCTGGCTCATGGTGGGTGGCACTGGGGATTGAACCTGACAACTCTGGGATCTCAGGCAGGCAAGCCCTGAGCTCTAACCTGTCTAGCTAGTTCCCAGGGCCTCTTATTCAAGTTTGTGTAGGCAAAGTCAGACTCGAATCTCTCAGTCTCTCTGGGACCCCGTTTCTGTATCTGCCTAGCTAAGATGAAACGATAAGAACAAATTTATTGAATGAAACAGGATAGATTTTTCAAAGGGATGAGACATCAGGAATACGAATCATTTATTCTGTGAGAGCTCATACTGGGAGGAGGTCCCATAAAAGAAGGAGGCTTCCAACACCTTGTCTTGACTTCCACCTGCCTGTGACACCCTCTGAATGGGCAGTGGTGCGGTGTCTATAAAGACACAGAGCCCTCATCGTGTCTCTATAAAGATCATGGTCTAGGTGGTGGTGGTGGTGGTCAGGGGGAGAACCCAGAAATCTGCATGGACTTCTGGCACCCAGAAATCCCCGGAGGTGTGATCATTCAGAACCACGGCCAGCACCACCTCACAGAGCTTTGTCCAGCTGCCCACAGCAGCTCTGAGCACTGCACAGACCACAGGCTGCATCTCAGGCAAGAAGCCCTTCAAACCAGTGTTGCTGTCTCTAGCTGGCTGTGTGGGGCATCGGTGGGCACCTGAGCAGGGCTGGGGTCATAAGAAAGCAGGAAATTACTGTTTTTGAACACTCCCAGAACACAAGGGTGAGGGTTTTTTTAAATTTAATTTATTTAACTATTTATTTATTTATTTTGTTGCCCTTTTTGTTATAGTTATTATTGATGTCATTGTTGTTGGATAGGACAGAGAGAAATGGAGAGAGGGGGGGAAGACAGAGAGGGGGAGAGAAAGACAGACACCTGCAGACCTGCTTCACCGCCTGTGAAGTGACTCTCCTGCAGGTGGGGAGCCGGGGGCTCGAACCGGGATCCTTCCGCTGGTCCTTGTGCTTAGCGCCACCTGCGCTTAACCCGCTGCGCTACCGCCCGACTCCCGTGAGGATTGTTTTAAACCTGTCATTAGTATCTGCTGTCATGCTCACCCCCCCCCCCATGCACCTTATGAACCAGGCATCATTATGGAATTTAGAAACAAGAAGATAGAAATGATTGGCAGGGGGAGTCGGGCGGTAGTGCAGCAGGTTAAACACAGGTGGCACGAAGTGCAAAGAGTGGCTCGATCCCAGTTCGAGCCCCCGGCTTCCCACCTGCAGGGGAGTTGCTTCACAGGTGGTGAAGCAGGTCTGCAGGTGTCTATCTTTCCCCTCTCTGTCTTCTCCTCCTCTCTCCATTTCTCTCTGTCCTATCTAACAATGATGACATCAATAACAACAATAATAAAAAACAAGAAGGGAAACAAAAGGGAAAATAAATAAAATATTTAAAAAATTTAAAAAAGAAATGAAATGATTGGCAGAGGGCCTAGAAGTTACTCCTGCAACTGTGACAGGCACTTATGAAGCCCTGGGGGTGCAGGATGATGACATCGGCAGGCTCAGTACCCCTCTTCCATGCGTAAGAACCATGCCGGGGGTGGGGGTGGGGGCTGGGCAGGGTGCACCTGGATGAGCGCATCATGCATCATCATGAGCAAGGACGGGGCTCCAGCCTCAGCTCCCACCTGCAGGGGAGAAGCTTCATTAACAGTGAAGCAGGACTACAGGTGCCTCTCTCTCTCTCTCTCTCTCCCTTCCTCCCTCTTTTCTCTACCTCCCTCTCTCCTCTCAATTTGTCTTTGTCCTATCAAGATAAAAGAAAAAGAAAAAAAAAAGGAAAAACGTGGTCACTGATAGTGCTGAATCTTTGTAGTGCAGGCACCAATCCCCAAGAATAAACTTGGTGGCAAACCAAACAAACAGACAAAAAAAAAAAAAGTCACGTGGGCACAAGAACCTTCCTGAAGATGTCTCAAATCCTCTCCTCTAACCACGTGTCATTCCTCTCGGCAGGTAATAACGTGGGAGACAGAGACAGAGAAAGAGCTTCGGCATCACTTCTGCCAAACAGCGGAGGTCTCCTGGACTTCCCTGGGTCCTTTCACACTGTAATGTGTGCACCTGAGCAGGTGTGCCCCTCCTGCCCCCGCTATCATTCTTAAAGAATGACCTGGTCATTCCTGGGAAGCTGCTAAATGGTGACACAGCACAGGCAGGACCGTGGACTTAAGTCCCCAGCACCCTGCCACAATACACTGAGAGAAATGCCACTCATTGTGTAGGCTTCCTTCTGCAGTGTGTCTGGAGCCTGCTTTGCTGGCAGAAGGAGGGTTCTCTTGCAACACCAGAGACCACTGATTGCAGACCAATAGATACAGTCATTGTGAAAAGGCCTGGAGTAGTGCAAGGATCACCCAGACTGGATGATAGCGGCATGGCGTAGAACTTGGACTGGGTCTGGTGTATTGCATGAAAGTGAAGGACTCTGGGGTGGGTTCGGGGAGAGGGAGTGTTCAGGTCCTGAGACATGATGGCACAGGAGAATCGGGGGGGGGGGGTTAGAGTGGAAAACTGAGAAAGGTTACACATATGCCAATTCCTGTTGACTTAAACCATTAATCCCCCCCCCAATAAAGACAAAAAGAAGCAAGAAAGGTTGGAGAAAAACCTGATGGACCGTGATGGAGAGATATTGGTATTTTTACCTTCAGACACAATGTGATAACATACATTTGCAAATGTATGAAATTGTACTTCTAAAATGTGCAGTCTTCTAAACCACTGTTGATTCAATAACAATAAAAAACATGGCATATCGGGGCCGGGTGATGGTGCACCTGGTTAGGAGCACATGTTGCAGTGCACAAGGACCCAGGTTCCAGTCCCCTGCAGGGGGAAAGTTTTGCGAGTGGTGAAGCAGGGCTGCAGGTGTCTCTCTGTCTCTCTTTCTCTCTTCCTCTTGATTTCTGGCTATCTCTATCCAATAAATAAAGGTAATAAAAATTAAATTTAAAAAATGGTTAAAAAAAAAACCATAGCATATCTACAGTAAAGAAAAAGGCTGTCACCAAACGTCAAGGTATCAGCAGCACAGTTAGATAACAAAGTTATCAGCACAGTTAGATAACAAAGTGAAAAGACAACCAGGTAAACTGTGGGCTTGGGAGACGGTTCAGTGGGCAGAGCTCACGCTAAGTGTTCACGCGGCCCTGGGAGCCATGCACTTGGGAGAAGCGTGTGGATGGTGGAGCAGTGCTTTGGCGTCTCCCCCGTCTCCCTTTCTTTCTCTCTAGAAACATAAAGAAGTCAGGCCAGGGATGTGAGTCAGCATGTCCCCACACCTAAGGTTCCCAGATCACATCTCTGCCCTATAGTTTTGTATGGTACAGCAAATTCTAACCACAGGACTTTTAAAGTTAACCAAGTTCCCAAATAACTTGGTTATAATAATAATAATAATAATAATAATAATAATAATAAATTATCTATTGCCTTTTGAAACTCTTAAGACAGCAAGGAACCTTCCTCATGCTCTTTAAAGTCTGTATGTCTCTCAGTCCTGAAACCTCTTGGACTTTTCTTGTTTCTCTTCAAGCTTCTCTTGATCCAAACCATTTGATCCTGCATCTGCTGACCTCAATCAGATCAACGCAACCAGTGCCACCTCCACGTTTCAATCCAGATTATGTCCATAGACGCCAGGAGAGGAATGACAACCCTTCAGCTCCAGTACTCTGCCGCCAAGTTGCAGATGCTACCGTGATGCCAACCTGATTTCCTGGGCAGACGACCTCACCAATATGTCCTGGAACCTCACCTCTCCAGAGCCCTGCCCCACTAGGGAAAGACAGAAACAGGCTTCCCTGTCAAAGCCTATGTCCAGAGGAGAAGCAATGACAGAAGTCAGATCTCCCACCTTCTGCACCCCCAAAGAGAATTTTGGTCCATACTCCCAGAAGGATAAAGAATAGGGAAGCTTCCAATGGAGGGGATGGGACACAGAACTCTGATGATGGGAACTGTGTGGAATTGTAGCCCTGTGAATTGTAGCCCTGTGATCTTATAATCTTGGCAATCATTATTAAATCACTAATAAAAACATAAAGAATCATAAGGGAAGCTCAGCACAAGGAGGCAGTTGCTCTCAGGTTATAAATATCGAATGCAGCACTGCAGTGTCCACGGGCTGTGGGGAACACTCCACCAGGCCCGTCAATAGCAGCCACTGGGCTGTAATTCCAATAAAGCCAACAACCGATTGATCCGGAGTGAGAATGAATTGCTGGCTTTCTCCCTTTTGCTGCTATACCTGCAGGCTTGAGCCATGTAAACGGGGCCCTGCTGGGGCGGAGGGGCAGCCCTGCCAAACCAAGAGGGCAGGGCTGATAACGGGGTCCCCTCTGGCTCCTAGCCTGGTGCCAAGACAGTCTGGGCTCTCCTGAGCCCAAGCTTGGTGGCAGGACCCAGTGATGTCTCGTGGTCCCTGGGCAGGAATCTCACATTGAGTCACATCCGTGTCCCTGTCCATGTGCCTTTGTCCCTTGTCACTGAGCCCTCCCTGCCTCCCCCTTGCACTGAGTCCTCCCTGCCTCACCCCAAAACTCCCACTGGCCCCCACATGCCCTACAAATATATTTGCTCTCCTTGTCTCAGCTTCCTGTGAGCCTCCTCCAGGAAGCCCTCCCTGTCATCCTTGCTGGGTCTTTCCACCTTCACGGTTCTGAGCATTTGCTTTCTCTGTCTGTCCCTGCAAACATGAGCTGCCCCGTGGGGTCAGGCCTGAGTCCCCATCATTTCTGTAGCCTCAGCTTAAAAGCCTCTGGGGTTTGGACACCCTCAACACACAAGCATGGCATCAGCCTGTACGGTGAGCCCGTGTGCCCTATCCTGAGCACTGGAGGGTGACCAGCCTCAGGGACTCAGCAGTCACACAACCCCCCCTCCCCCCAATAGATGAGGCGAATGCTTCCTCCAGTCACACCCCGGTCCAGTCTTCCCGTCCTCACACTGCAGAGACAAGCCTGCACTCATGTTCCCACTCCACCCCCCAGAGCCTTCTCACTGGCCCCTGCCTCTGTGCCGCCATCCTTGTCCCATCTGTGGCCTCCAGGCCTGGCATTTTCTCACAGCCCAGCATGACTGTCTCTGCCCACCTCCCGGTCATGGTCACGGTGGCTGCCCTCCCAACCGAGTGCCCACTGCCTCTGGTGGTGGGGGTCTGATGGACTGGACGGGGTGGGGGGGGCAGCATGATCTGAGCATCCAGGGCCCAGCCAGGCAGAATGGGGACTTTCTAATTGACATTTAAATGTCAGCACGTCACCTTGAATGCTTATGGGTGTTTCATCCCAGCCCGAGAGAGACATAAACATCCCTGGCTCCTTGGTCACGGCCTACGTTAATTACTGATGCCCTTTGGTCAGTGGCCACAAAGGCACTGCGGATGGCACCCTCTGGGCTGCTGCCTGCTGGGGACAGGAGTGTTTGACCTCCTTCCCTAGAGGGGACCTCTTCTTATGAAGGCGGATGGAGGGAGAGATGCTGGGAGAGGAGAGAAAAGATGAGAGGCAGGAAGGAAGAATCAAGGGGTAGACACACTGGAACAAAGGGCCGGCAGCTGAGGACAGAGGTAAGGATGCAGAGACACAGAGACAGAGAGACCAAAAGAGAGAGAGAGACAGGACCAGTGGCTCGGGGCTCCAGGGAACATGCTTTGTGACCTAGCGGCCCCTGAGATGGAGTGTCTGGAGTAGAAACAAGGGAGTATGTGTAACCATCCCCAGAGGGGTCACACTGTCACTGTGTACATGTAGGTGTGTGTTTGTGGGGAAAACCAGGGCTGCCAATAAGTCTGCCACAAGGAAGTGGCACCGTCCTCCTCCCCTTGGGGCAGCCCAGACAGGAGGCTCAAGGTCACAGGGTGAGTTGTTGAAGGTCACAGGCAGAGAACTGTGCAGACCTGGCTCTCGCTGCCTCAGATCTGAGGCCTCAGGAGCTCAGGCTGCCTCGAGCCTCAGTTATGGTTACACACTCATCTGTCCCAGCAGGGTCTGTCCCTGGGGCGAAGCACAGAGCTTCATGCCCCTACTACAATGCCAGAGGCTGGGGGTGGGCTCTCTAGGTCCCCCTCTGCAGAGTGGAGTCCCCTACCCCCCAAATAAGATCATTCCTCCTGTTGTTTCTTTTTAAAATTTCTTTATTGGGGGATTAATGTTTTACAGATGACAATAAATACAATAGTTTGTACATGCATAACATTTTTCAGTTTTCCACGTAACAATACAACCCCCACTAGGTCCTTTGCCATCCTGTTCCAGGACCTGAGCTCCCCTACCCCCCACCCACCCCAGAGTCTTTGACTTTGGTGCAACACACCAACTCCAGTCCAAGTTCTGCTGAGTGTTTTCTCTTCTGGTCTTGCTTTTCAACTTCTGCCTGAGAGTGAGATCATCCCATATCCATCCTTCTGTTTCTGACTTATTTCACTCAACATGATTTCTTCAAGCTCCATCCAAGATGGTTTGAAAATGGTGAACTCACCATTTTTAATAGCTGAGTAGTATTCCATGGTGTATCTAGACCACAACTTGCTCAGCCACTCATCTGTTGTTGGACACCTGGGTTGCTCCCAGGTTTTGGCTATTACAAATTGTGCTGCCAAGAACATATGTGCACACACATCTTTTTGGATGGATGTGTTGGGTTCCTTAGGATATATCCCCAGGAGAGGACTTGCAGGATCACAGGACAGGCCCACTTCTAGCCTTCTGAGAGTTCTCCAGACTGCTCTCCACAGAGGTTGGACCAATTGACATTCCCACCAGCAGTGTAGGAGGGAGGGGTTTTTTTGTCCCCACAACCTTTCCAGCATTTGCTGCTGTTACCTTTTCTGATGTATGACATTCTCACAGGAATGAAGTGATATCTCATTGTTGTCTTTATTTGCATTTCTCTGACAATCAAAGACTTGGAGAATTTTTTTCATGTTTCTTGGCCTTTCAGATCTCTTCTGTGGTGAATATTCTGTTTATGTCCTCTCCCCATTTGGGGATGAAATCATTTGTTTTCTTGTTAAGTTTGGCAAGCTCTTTATATATGTTGGTTATTAAACTCTTGTCTGATGTATGGCATGTAAAGACCTTCTCTCATTCTGTGAGGGATCTCTTGGTTAGGGTAGTGGTTTCTTTTGCTGTGCAGAAGCTTTTTAATTTGATGTAGTCCCATAGGTTTATACTTGCCTTAGTCTTCTTTGTAATTGGATTCATTTCATTGAAGGTGTCTTTAAAATGTGTATGGAAAAGAGTTCTGCCAATATTTTCCTCTAAGTATCTGACAGTTTCTGGTCTAATATCCAAGTCCTTGAACCACTTGGAATTTACTTCTGTAGCTGGTGAAATACAGTGGTTCGGTTTCATTCTTCTGCATGTCTCAACCCATTGTTTCCAACACCATTTGTTGAAGAGACTCTGCTTTCCCCATTGAATAGTCTGGGCCCCTTTGTCAAAGATGAGATGTCCATAGGTGTGGGGGCTCACTTCTGGGCCCTCAATTCTATTCCACTGGTCAGTGTGTGTATTTATCTTCCAGTACCAAGCAGTTTTGATGACAATGGCTCAATAATGCGTCTCCTGCTCTGCCTGTAGCTGTTCAGTGCTGGCTGAAGACCTGGAGGTTTCCCAAACCTGATCTGCACTGACCACCAGCTCTCCTGACTGCCGTTCAATTGTGTCATTTTTTTTCCTTTTTCTTTTGCAATACAGCCAGCAGAATTTTGGAAATAAGGCCTCTACTGCTACCTCTGTCACATTTGCAAAAGGCATTAAGCTGGTCAGGGAACAAAAGTCCTTGAACCACTTGGAATTTACTTCTGTAGCTGGTGAAATACAGTGGTTCGGTTTCATTCTTCTGCATGTCTCAACCCATTGTTTCCAACACCATTTGTTGAAGAGACTCTGCTTTCCCCATTGAATAGTCTGGGCCCCTTTGTCAAAGATGAGATGTCCATAGGTGTGGGGGCTCACTTCTGGGCCCTCAATTCTATTCCACTGGTCAGTGTGTGTATTTATCTTCCAGTACCAAGCAGTTTTGATGACAATGGCTCAATAATGCGTCTCCTGCTCTGCCTGTAGCTGTTCAGTGCTGGCTGAAGACCTGGAGGTTTCCCAAACCTGATCTGCACTGACCACCAGCTCTCCTGACTGCCGTTCAATTGTGTCTTTTTTTTTCCTTTTTCTTTTGCAATACAGCCAGCAGAATTTTGGAAATAAGGCCTCTACTGCTACCTCTGTCACATTTGCAAAAGGCATTAAGCTGGTCAGGGAACAAAACTAACTTAACCAGTGTTGCTGCTTAAACCAGTCTGTAAAACAGCTTCTCCAGAGCCTCTCAGATGAGCTGACTTAACACAGACTTAAGTCACGAGGAGGTATGGTTTGAATTAGCTGTCCTGGGGTATGGATGACTGAGACAACCTTGCCTCTTAGGACCTAGTGGGGGTTGTATTGTTGTGTGGAAAACTGAGAAATGTTATGCATGTACAAACTATTGTATTCACTGTTGACTGTAAAACATTAACCCTCAAATAAAGGAGTTTTTTAAAAAAATATTAACATATTGGGGGCCAGGCAATGGTGTGCCCAGTAAAGTTCACATAGTAGTAACTGCAAGGGGCTTGATCTGAGTTCAAGGCTCTGGCTCCCCAGCTGCAAAGGGGATGTTCCCTAGTGCCGAAGCAGGTCTGCAGGTGTCTTTCTCTGTCCCTCTCTCTATGTCTCCTTCCCCTCAATCTCTCTCTGTCCTATTGAATAAAATGTAAAAAAAAAAAAAAAGTAGCTCAGTGGGTTAAGCACACGTGGCACAAAGCGCAAGGACCAGCAAAAGGATCCCAGTTTGAGCCCCCAGCTCCCCACCTGCAGGGGAGTCGCTTCACAGGCGGTGAAGCAGGTCTGCAGGTGTCTGTCTTTCTCTCCTCCTCTCTGTCTTCCCCTCCTCTCTCCATTTCTCTCTGTCCTATCCAACAATGACATCAATAACAACAACAATAATAACTACAACAACAATAAAAAAAGACAAGGGTAACAAAAGGGAAAATAAATAAAAAATAAATTACAAAATGTAAAAAAAAAAATGTATAAAAAAATGGCCACCAGGAGCAGTGGATTTGTAGAGCCGGTACCGAGCCCCAGAGATCACCCTGGAGGCAAAACAAACAAAAGAAATGAATGAATACAAAGGGCTTCGCTCTGTTGTATAAGGTGGGTGCTGGGGACTGGTAGCTCAAGTGTCTTTCCCCAGAGACCCTTCCTGGCTTGATCTCGCTGTCCCTGAGATGGGACCGTGCACACAGTCTGGTAAGTCACACCCAGAGCTGCCCATGGGGTAGCCTCAGCTCTGTGGAGCAGGAGCTACAGGGAAAGGCAGGGGGGACTTGAGGACGAGGAGGAGGGAAGCAGAGCATGAGAAATGGGACTCCCAGCCTGCTGGCACCCCTCCACGGCTGGCCAAAGGAGAGGTCTCTGGGACCCACATTCATGCCAGAACATTGCCCCCTGCCCCTGCCTTGGCTGACACCTTGGCACAGGTGCCAAATCTTTGTGACACAGAAATATGTTTCTTCTTTTTTCTTTTTTCATTTTTTACTTTTTATTTTTTAATATTTATTTATTCCTTTTTGTTGCTTTTGTTGTTTATTGTTGTAGTCATTATTGTTGTTGTTGTTGGATAGGACAGAGAGAAATGGAGAGAGGAGGGGGAAGACAGAGAGGGGGAGAGAAAGACAGACACCTGCAGACCTGCTTCACCGCCTGGGAAGCGACTCCCCTGCAGGTGGGGAGCCGGGGGCTCGAACTGGGATCCTTACACTGGTCCTTGTGCATTGTGCCACCTGTGCTTTGTGCCACCTGTGCTTAACCTGCTGCACTACGGCCCGACTCCCTAGAAATGTGTTTCACAAAGGGACACTTGTGGAGGCCTGACTGACAGCTGGACACAGAGAGCCGTCTGCTCTGAGATGCTGAGTCTCAGGTGAGGAGGTTTGGGTGGTGAAGGCAGCATAGCAGCTGGGTGGAGCTGGGGCTGGCTGGTCTCTGGGGTCTGCACAAGTGACCTCTGCATCTCTCAAGGTCACACGGCTCCTCCATGGACATGAGGGTGCGAACCCATATCTGCCCAGCTCCCAAGGTGGGAGGTCACTGCTATTCTGCCCAGGACAAGGCTTTTTGTTTTGCTTTGGATCCAGGGTTATTGCTGGGGCTTGGTGCCTACACTAGGAATCCACTGTTCCTGGCAGCCTTTTTTTTCTGTTTTATTGGACAGGACAGAGAGAAACTGAGAGGTGGAGGGGAGATAAAGAGGGAGAGAGAAAGACAGACACCTGCAGACCTGTTCACTGCTTGTGAAGCTTCCCCCTGCAGGTGGGGAGCCGGGAGCTCATACTGGGATCCTTGCAGGGGTCCTTGTGTTTAGTACTATGTGCACTTAACCAGGTGTGCTACCGCCTGACACCCCAGGATAAGGCTTCTCTTTCTAAAAGATTTTTTAAGAGAGTGAGTGAGAGGTCAGAGCACTGCCTTCTCACGCTATATTGGGGATCCAACCCAGGGCCTTGTGCAAGCAGGGAATGTCACCTGCCATTAAGATGCCACCCCTCCACACCTGTCACCTGCCATTAAGATGCTACCCCTCCACACCAAGGACATCTCCCATTCTTCTCCTTCTCCTCCTCCTTCTTGATTTTCTCATTCTCTTCCTCCTCCTTCTCCTCCTCCCCCTCCATTTTCTTCCCTTCCTCCTTTTAAAAATATATTTTGTGTTATTTTATGAGAGATGTATAGAGAATGATACACACACACACACACACACACACACACACGCAGATGTAGAGAAGTCAGAGCCCTGCTCACTGCTGGCTGGTGGTGGTACTGGGGATTGAACCTGGGGCCTCAGAGCCTCAGGCATGACAGTCTTATTGTGGAACCATGATGCTATTTCCTACAATTCTCCTATAAAATTTCTATAATAGATCGAAGATAGATAGACAGAGAGGCATAAAGGGAGAGAGAAAGAGGGAGAGAGAAACCACAGCACCAAAGCTTCCTTCAGTGTGGAGGTGGACAGGGTCCAACGTGGGTCACACACAAGGCAAAGTAGCACACGGTCCAGGCGAGCTACTCACCAATTCAAGACTCGCTGATTTTGAGAGAGGCCAGCTTACTGCCCTGGCATACACAAGGCCCTGGGCTCTGCCTTGCCAATGGCTGAGCTCAGCCCTGGCTCAACCGCTGAGTGTGGGCATGGACGCCAGGAGGCCTCTGGGTAGACCCATCTAAGGAACTGGATGGGGAGAGGGCGCCAAAGCCCACTGCCTGCCTGCCTCGGGGATCATCACCATACTTGTCAACATGAGACCCGGAGAGACTGCTCCCCGCCAGCTGCCTCCTCAGCCCCCCAGGAATCCCACGTGATTAAATATCTGTGCTCAGCACTGGGTACCGGCACACATCTGAATGAAAAGTGTCGCCCCCAGACAGAGCCAGGAGGAGGGGTCCCTCTGCTAGTGCAGAAGGAGGAGTGGGGGACACACAAGAGCAGAGCCAGAGGGGTGGGAAGCAAGGGAGAAGCTGTCACTGCAGCAGTGGGGCAAGATGAAAAGGAACATAAAACACACCTCCTACCTGGGAATCACGCCTGCAGAAACACTTCCTCTCGCAATTAAGAGACAGAGACAGCCTGCCTGGGGTCTGTGGGGGCGGCTGATGGAGGCGAGGGAAGCCCAGCCCTCCTCTGGCTGCCACCCCCCAGTCCTGTCTCCCACTCCCTCACCCAGTCTGTACTCAAGCCCCATCCTTTAATCCTTTTGCTGCAGAGCTGGGCTCCGGCTGCCCTTCAAGACACGACTTAACTGAAATCCTGGGATGACAACCGGAAAATAACAGCGATCATATCTCAAGTCTGGGTAAGCTGCTGTGGAAAGCACAACTTCCCCTAGAAAGCTTGGTGGTGGTGGGGGGGGAATCCCTCTCACCCTCCGTGGCGTCATCCACCCTGCTAACCCCCAGATGGCCCTGAGCTGTCTAGACTGGGGCCTCGGATGGACACAAAGCAGTGACCCGTGAGCTTGCCAGCCCTGGACATGCTCTCTTGGGGACACACGGCTCTTACAAATCAGATCCTGCTGCGTGACATCTGGTCCAAGTTCTCCTGTCAAATAAATGACACAGCCACACAGGGGTCACACTCCACCAGCCTGAGTGTTCAATCAACCCAGACACAGGACAAGACTTGGAAGCACCTGACTTTGCCACACTGGCAGGGACCCTGCAGAGTCCCCCAACTCCCTTCTCCTCCTCCTCCTCCTCCTCCTCCTCCTCCTCCTCTGCACTGAGCTAGGCATTGAGTCTGCTGGGAAACCCCACCAACATTCTCAGGCTCTCAGGGGCAAGAAGGGCCGGTCTAAGACAGCTGTGCTGTGGCAAACCTTACCACACAGGCCTGTGACGGGGGACGAGAGCCTCTCTGACCCAGGGATAACAGAAGCGAGGTGGCTTCAGAGTGAGCTCAGAGACTGTGCACTCTGGACCAGAGCACCTGGGCTGAATGAAGTCCTGATTCCAGGACTCAGTTTCCTCATCTGTCCTTTGGGCAGAGTGATAGTCCCCAGCTCACTAAAGGGGCTAAGATTGTTCAGTTTCTGAGAGAGAGGAGAGTGGACACAGCCTTTCCCTCTCTCCCTGCTGGTTCTCGTGGGATTCAGCTGGAAGATGAGCAGTCCCTCCTTGGGCCACAGGAAGTGCTCACTGGGGGCTAAGCTGCCTCTGTCCTTTTTCCCACAGCACCTGCTGGTTACTTTCTGCTGGGGTGGGTGCCTGGCCTCAGCACAGGCTGGGAAGGAGTCCCCCTTCAGGGCACTGGCTGCTGCAGAGAGATGGGAAGGAGTGGAGGATGGAGGACTCTCTTCCTAGGTCTGAGCAGTTGGCCCAGCTTCTCTTCAGCACCACGCTGGTCTGGACAGCTCCCAGAAGCTCTCAGCTTCCCCCCCATGCCCTCTGCAAATCCTTCCCCACACCTGAGCAAAGAAAGGCCTATATGTACACAATGGAATACTATTCAGCTATTAAGAATGGTGAATTCACCTTCTTCACCTCCTCTTGGATGGAGCTTGAAGGAATCCTGTGAAGTGAGAGAAGCCAGAAAGAGAAAAACGAATATGGAATGATCTCACTCATGGACAGAGGTGGAAAAATAAGAACAGAAGCAGAACTTGGACTAGGCTTGGTAGATTTCACCAAAGTAAAAGACTCTGGGGAGGGAGGGTGCCTGCTGGTGGAGGGGGACCCAGGATAGGGGGAGAGTGTTTTACAGAAAACTGAGAAAAAGTACACATGGACCAACAACTATATTTACTGTACACCATTAACCTCTATAATTAAAAGACAAGAAAAGAAAATAAGAAAAGTGTGCATAAGAGGATGCCTTACCTCCTGAGAACCCCGACTTCCCTTAGACTAAGACCCCAGCTCCTGACCCTGCGAGCTCTGTGTGTCTGGGTCCTGGCTCTCATCTGAGCTGTGTCTCCCAAGCCTCACCCTCACCCTCCTTCCCTTCTCTCTGCCTGGCCTGCAGTGGTGCTCCAGCCTCTCCCTCTCCCTCTCTCTTACTCTCTTTCCCTCTACCTCTCTCTTTCTCTTTCTCTTTCTCTCTCCCTCTTTGCCTCCCTCCCTCTCCCCCTCTCTTAAGGTTTTTATATTTTTAATTATTTTTATTATTTCTCTTTTGTTGCCCTTGTTGTTTTATTGTTGTAGTAGTTATTATTGTTGTTGCTGCTTATGTCATCGTTGTTGGATAGGACAGACAAAAATGGAGAGAAAAGGGGAAGACAGAGAGGGGAAGAGAAAGATAGACACCTGCAGACCTGCTTCACCACTTGTGAAGCAACTCCCCTGCAGGTGGGAAGCCAGGGGCTTGAACTGGGATCCTTATGCCGGTCCTTGCACTTCACACCACATGCACTTAACCTGCTGCACTAACGTCCAACCCCCAAGGTATTTTTTCCTTTTTAAAAAAAATCTCTTATTTATTGGGTAGAGACAGGAAGAAATTGAGAGGGGAAGGGGAGATAGAGAGGCATAGAGACATATAGACACCTGCAGCCCTGCTTCACCACTCATGAAACTTTCCCCCTGCAGATGGGGACTAGAGGCTTGAACCCAGGTCCCTGCACTATAATGTGAGGAACATGGACACCCTCACTGGAAAGATATCTGCACCCTCACCCCTGTTCTCTGCAGCCCTGTGTCCAGTAGTGGAGGCAGCATCTCTGTGCATAAGGCGGAGTCCAGTCCCCCACCTGGCCTCCCTGTCTGACCCTCTGTAGCATCCTTGTCACTATCTTGTTATCTAGTTGGCGTGTTCCTCTGAGGCTCCTGCTCCCCCCTGTGAGGAGAGCAACAGGCCATAAATTTCAGGTAAACAAGCAAACCTGGTTCTGCTCTCTGGCTCAGCTCTGCCTCCCCTGCCCCCAGCATGGTGCCTGGTGTGTGCGTGTGCGTGTGTGTCCAGATTTATTCCTCTCAGAGGTCAAGAGATACATCCTGATCCATCCCAGCAACTGATGTGGCATCCAGGCCCCCCAGTGACAAATGTTCTGATATTAAAAATCTCCTGAAGGCTGGGAGAATGTTGTGCCCTTGCTCTGTTGAGCAGAGGATTGGTCTACTTCCAGTCTTTCCCAGACTGCACCAGTTTCTCTCTCTCTCTCTCTCTCTCTCTCTCTCTCTCTCTCTCTCTGTCTCTCCTGCACAGTTGATGGGAAAGAGAATGGACTTGACCTCAGTGTCCCCTGGAAATCTGGCGGGGCCTTGAACCACAATTACCAAGAGAAAAAGTAGGAGTGATGGTCCTGTGAGGAGAGCATGTGGTTCTACAGAGCTACTGCTCCACGGGGTACATTCACCCTGAGCTTCAAGGGGCGGCTCCCCAGACATGTCTGGTGTCCTCCACTGGGTCGGCTCGGGTCATGCTAGGAGTAGCACCTCTGATGTTGGACACAGTGACCTGCTACTTGTGTGGAAGGCCAGAGATCCAGGTGAAGAGCAGGACAAGGGGGCCAGACAGATATATCCATCCCAGGAGCGAGACTCCTCAAACATCCAGAGAGGTTCCCATTGCTGAGCTGGCAGTGGTGCACCTGGTTAAGCGCACACGTATAGTGCACAAGGACCAGAGTTCAAGCCCCTGGTCCCCACCTGCAGGGGGGAAGCAGGGATGCAGGTGTCTGTCTCCTTCTCTCTCTCTTTTTCTTTAAAGTTGCATTAGTGATTTAATATTTATTTACAAAATTACATGTCAATAGGGTATACATACATTCCATTTCTACCACCAGGGTTCTGAATCTTCAGTCTCCTCACTGCAAGCCTCAGTTCCCCTAAGGTTGTAGACATGGGTTAACCATCATCTCTACAACTATCTGCCTACATTTAGACTTAATTGGCCCCCTTTTTCTTCCTGATCTAAATCCTCTCCTCCCCTCCAAGCCATTCATGACAGCATTACTACCTTCATGTGTCTGTCTGTCTGTTTCTCTGTCTTTTCGTCCAAGAGCTCGGTCCCAGCACTACAAATCCAGCACTCCTGGTGACCATTGTTTTCCATTTTATTGAACAGGACAGAGATAAATTGAGAGACGAGAGGGAGACAGAGAGGAAGAGAGAAAGAGAGACATCAGCAGACCTCCTTCACTGCTTGTGAAGCTTCCTCCCCATAGGTGGGGAGCCAAGGATTCAAACCCAGATCCTTGTGTGGGTCCTTGTGCTTTGTACTATGTGCACTTAACCAGGTGTGTCACTGCCTGGGCCTCTCTCCATCCCTCTCTTTCTCCCTCTCTCTATATCTAATAGTAAAGAAATAAATCATACATTTTTAAAAAGAACATCTTCCTTGACAGCCAAATGCTCCTATGAGCTCCACAAAACAGAAACCACGGTGGGGGTAGATAGCATGATGATTATGCAAACAGACTCTCATGCCTGAGGCTCCAAAGTCCTAGGATCAATCCTCTGCACCACCATAAGCCAGAGCTGAGCAGTGCTCTGGTAAAGAAAAAAAACAAAAAACAGAAACCACGCCTGTCTTATTCCCCCAAATATGCCTTATTCCAGCCAGTGTAGGCTTATGGAACATTCCACAAATGCCGTGCAAATGAAACTTCTTCCTCTACCCTACTTTTTAATGTTCATGAACGACAAAAACTTCTGTGACAGATAGACGTACATTTTATCCCTAAGCTGAGTCATCAGTGCTTTAAATACTTTGTATACGTCTGCAGTGCTTAGTGTAAAAGATAGGATCAAAGAGATTTTTTTCAGTTGTAGAATTTTTCAGAACCTTTCATCTCCTAATGTGTGCTGAAGTGTAAGCTCAGATACATAACATTTCTTACACTTATTTAAAAACAGAGACACCCCCCCCTTTGATGGCCCACTGTTACAAATGACACTGGTGTTAAGTCCAGGGTCAGAACTTTTATCAGCAATAAGCCAGCACACAGGAGCCTTGGTTTCCTTGATTATGTTCTCAAGAGGGTCAGAAGACAGATAATCAATTGTATCAATTACTTGCACAAGTGTCAGTTCCTTAAAGCAGAGCAGGCTTTCATTGCTAAGAAGACCATCTTTTTTTTTTTTAAGACGTGTCTTTATTATCTTATTTACTGGATAGAAGTGCTTTTATTATTATATTTACTTATTTATTGCCTAGAGACATCCAAGAATCAAGAGGGGAGAGACAGAGATCGAGAGAGACACCTACAGCCCTGCTTTGCCACTCACAAAGCTTTCCCCCTGCAGGTGGGGATCAGGGACTTGAACCCAGGTCCTCATGCACCGTAACGTGTGCTCAGCTCAAGCAGGTGCGTCACTACCTGGTCTCACTAAGAACACCATCTTAGTCATAGGTTAGGACTAAAATCTCTGTTTTAAAATGAGCCCAGGAATCTAATCTTTGGAACTGTGAGTGAAAGTCTCGA
The DNA here is from genome assembly GCF_950295315.1 of Erinaceus europaeus. Taxonomy (NCBI): domain Eukaryota; kingdom Metazoa; phylum Chordata; class Mammalia; order Eulipotyphla; family Erinaceidae; genus Erinaceus; species Erinaceus europaeus. Next base: position 6,581,747 of record NC_080170.1, on the reverse strand, counting down.
CTAGCTGAGCTAATATAAGATGGTCATCTTTTTAAAAAAAATTTTCATGACCTCATGAGTGCCCTCCCCCACTCCCATTAGAGTGATTAGCTTCTGATAACAGGATTGCTGGCTCTGGTGGACTTGAAACAGAGAAAACACTTGGGAGTCAGAAGCCTCACAGAGAGCCTTGTCCCTCACAGTGACATGAACCCCCTTGTCTCAGCCTGAATCCTGGCGGCCCCAGCAGCAAGCCGCTCTATCCAGAGAGGGACAGCTGGCTTAGTCCAGGGCAACCATGAACACAGTACTCTGAGGGGGCTCGGTGGTGCCTCACTTGGTAGAGTGCCTCATGCTACCATGCACAAGAGCTGGGTTCGACCAGACCCTGATCACCCTAAGACAGCACCTGCAGGAAGGAGACTTCATTGGCAGTGCAGTTTGCTGCAGTGTCTCATCTTCTGTCTGCCTTTCTGCCTCTCATTCTCTTATCAGAAAACAAAACAGGGAGTCGGGCGGTAGCACAGCGGGTTAAGTGCACGTGGCACGAAGCACAAGGACCAGAGTAAGGATCCTGGTTTGAGCCCCCGGCTCCCCACCGGCAGGGGAGTCGCTTCACAAGTGGTGAAGCTGGTCTGCAAGTGTCTGTCTTTCTCTCCCTCTCTGTGTCTTCCCCTCTTTTCTCCATTTCTCTCTGTCTTTCTCTCTTACAACAAAAATATCAATAACAACAAGAATAACCACAGCAACAATGAAAAACAGTAAGGGCAACAAAAGGGAAAATAAATAAAGAAAGAAAGAAAAAAGAAAACAAAACAAACAAACAAACAAAAAACACGACCAAAAGCAGTGGATTCATCATGCAAGCACTAAGTCCTAGCAATAACCCTGGTGGGAAAAAGAAGAAAGGAGGGAAAAGGAGGGAAGATAGGAAGGAAGGAAGGAAGGAAGGAAGGAAGGAAGGAAGGAAGGAAGGAAGAAGGGAGGGAGGAAAGAAGGAGGGAAGGAAGGAAAGAAAGAAGGGAGGGAAGGAGGAAGAAAGAGGGAGGGGGAAGAGAGAGAGAGGGAGAGGGAGAGGGAGAGGGAAAGAGGGAGAGAAGACAAAACCTGCTGGACTATGCCAATCCCTGAGGTCAACTACAAATTCTGCTAAGAAACCAGTACTGGACCTGAATCATATCAACTGGATCCCTGTGAAGCCTGTTTCTCAGAAGGCGAGTCTAAATGTGCAGCCGACTGAGGAAGGAGTCATCACAGAAACCAGTCTGCCTTACAGAGGTGCTGGCAGAGGTGTGGGCAGAGAGAGGGTGTGCCACGTCTGAGAAACTAGCCCCCTTTTGGACAAAATCAAAATAAAATAAACAAAAAATTAAATACAAACTTAAATTTAAAGTGGTCCTAGCTTGAATGTTCTCCCTGATGGTTAGAAGAAACAGACAAGTTTTGGGGGTTTTTTTTGGGGGGGAGGGGGAAGGCAAGTAAAAATGTCCTGACTTGACTCTCAGAGATAAAAATTGAAGCTATAAAACATATCAGGAGGGAGTCGGGCGGTAGCGCAGCAGGTCAAGTACGGGTGGTGCAAAGCACAAGGACCGGCGTAAGGATCCCAGTTCGAGGCCCCAGCTCCCCTGCAAGGGGGGGGGGGTGTCACTTCTCAAGCAGTGAAGCAGGTCTGCAGGTGTCTATCTTTCTCTCCTCCTCTCTGTCTTTCCCTCCTGTCTCTATTTCTCTCTGTCCTATCCAATGACCATGACAACAACAGTAACTACAACAATGGCAACACAAGGGAATAAATAAATATTAAAGATCTTTAAAAAAATTAAAGAAAATATATCAGGGAAGAATATGTGGGTCTGTGGGAAAGTCGTCAGTAGCTATGGACAGCAAAATCAGACCATCAAAGCCACTCAGGTCAGGGTCATCTATCTATCGGATACTGAATAGAATATGGCAGTGTTTGTGTATTTAGTGAAACAAGGTGAGGGTTGGGAGAGAGCTTGTCTAGTGGGGCCCTGTCATCACCTTGTAGAGTCCAGGATGAAACTCCAGTATCACAGGGGAGCACTGTGGACTGCACGGGGGATGGGGGGCTCCATAGATGGGGGAGAGATGCTGTGGGGTCTCTCATCTCTCTCATCTCATCTCCATTTTCTTCTGTCTCTAAAAAGAGACAGATGAGAGAAATGAGATATGGAAAGGTCGCAGACCTTTTGTATTGTGCATGAGCAGGGCTTTTGTATTGTGCATGTCGCAGACCTTTTGTATTGTGCATGAGCAGGGCTTTGATGCAGCCTGAAAATGAGAGCAAGAATGAGAAAGAGAGAGAGAGAGTTGAAACTATTAACAAGTAATAAGGCTCTCTATGCATATCTTAGCAGATTTAAAAGAGAATCATATAGACAAAACCCAGAAGTGTAAAGTCTATTAACATCTCAAGGGCCTCAGTAGACGAGTGAGGTTAGCTCAAGAACAAATTGGACACTTCCAGGGGAAGGAGCCAGCACAGACACAGAAGCAAGGATCTTGCAGAATGCAGGTTAGAAAGACGAAGATGGGGGAGATGAAAGGCTACTGTAAATGTGAAGAGCAGACAGGACTCGAGGTCTTGTCCAGGGCCAATGGCTTGGGTATGCAGAGACACACAGAACGATTCTTGAGAGCACCCCTCCAACATGAGAAGTATTAATAGCAGAGACGTTAGTCCATCTACAAACAAACAGTAATTAGGCTAACAGCTGTCTCTTTAGCCGTAAGAGCGGAAGCCAGAATGTGCTAGAATGATATTTCCAGTTCCTCACGAGGAAATAATTGACCACCTGCACATGTAGTTCACCCGGGAAAATGATATTTTGGGAATGAGAGCAAACTAAAGGCTTTTTTTTTGGGGGGGGGATTAAAAACACTGAGGGCTTACCACCAAACAGATCTTCATCCAAGGAAAGTTTAGAAGCTGTAACTTGCTCAGATGGAAGATTAACCCAGAGAGAAGAGTTGAGATTCTATTTTTTTAAAAAATATTTATGTATTTATTTATTTATTGCCTCCAGGGTTCTCACTGGGAGCCTGGCTATCACACAGTGCTCAGTAAAGGCACTATGAACCCTGGCAGCCATTTTTGCTGTTTTATTGGATAAGACAGAGAGAAATTGACAGAGGAGGGGGAGATAGCAAGGGAGAGATCCAGAGACACCTGCAGACCTGTTTCACCACTTGTGAAGTGTTCCCCCTGAAGGTGGGGAGCGAGGACTCAAACCAGGATCCTTGTTCAGGTCCTTGCGCTTAACCATGTGCACTTAACCAGGTGCACCACTCAAATTATTTTTATTTATTTAGGATAGAGACAGAAAAATTGAGGGGAGGGTAAGATAGAGAGGGAGCGGGGGAGACACCTGCAGACCTGCTTCACCACTTCCCTTCTGCTGGTGAGGACCGAGGCCTTGAACCGGGTCCTTGTGCACTGTAAACTGCGTCCTCTATCAGATGCACCACTTACTGGCCCCTAAGAGTTGAGTTTTTAAGAGCAATAACCAGGTGAATGAGGGACTAGAAAAAGAGCAGGTCTGAACCAGTATCATCACACAAATGAATAATAATCATGTTTAGTTTGCCAACTTCGATTTAATATGATAATGGATGGTTTTCAGGTGGCTACAGTAATACGACCATACAGGAACAACCATGAGAAAAACAGAAAGCTGTGAGAAAAGACATTATGAAGACTCCAGAGAGCTGTGGACATGGAAGCTAAGCTGCACTGGGAGAGGCCTCCCCCGCTAAGCTGCCAACTGCTGACAGCCCTCTTCCTGGGAGCGCTGGGATTCTGAGCATGGGTCGAGGTCTGGTCTCAGCCCGGGGAAGAGCCTGTCTACAGGGAGGAGTGGAAACCGGCAGAGCTCGGTGCAGTCATGCAGGGCTGCTGTGATGGAGAGGAAACCGGGGAAGCCAGAAATAGAAGGCAATTCCCTGGAGCTCGATGCAGAGAACGAACGCAGAGTCTGGGGAGAAAATCTCTATCAGACCCTTTGGGTCCGCAAGAAGCAGAGTTCAGTGAGAGGGAGGCACCTGACCTACATTGCCCAAGTGCTGTTCCTGCTTAGGGAGTTGAGGACAGGACAGTGGGGCTTTCCATCAACAGCCGTGCTCAGCCACGACCAGCCAGCAGGGCTGAGTCCCGTGTCAGAACTGGCACACTGAAATGACACACCCCAACCCCCCCACAGGAGGTGCCATGACACTGAGTGAAACTCCAGTGCCGAGCTGCCTCTCCCTCTCTCTGCGTGTCTCTTTATCTGAATGAGAATGCTGGCCTGAGAGACGTGAAATTGTGTATGTGTAAGATTCTGGCTCCAGGGAGTCGGCGGTAGCACAGAGGGTTAAGTGCAGGTGGCGCCAAGCGCAAGGACCGGCGTAAGGATCCCGGTTCAAGCCCCCGGCTCCCCACCTGCAGGGGAGTCGCTTCACAAGTGGTGAAGCAGGTCTGCAGGTGTCTGTCTTTCTCTCCCCCTCTCTGTCTTCCCTCCTCTCTCCATTTCTCTCTGTCCTATCCAAGAACAATGACATCAATAACAACAACAATAACAATAACTACAACAATAAAAAACAACAAAGGGAATAAATAAATATTAAAAAAATATTCTGGATCCAACAAAATGAAACCACCCAAACGAAAAACAGAATGAAAGTGTGAAGCACATTTTTAAAAAAAATGAGGAAGAAGAAAAAGAAGTAACAAAAGCAATCCAGGACTGACCTAGATAAGACAGTCATGATATAACGCATTAACTACCAGTATTGAGTCAGACAAGATAGAAGATGGACAACAGTGGGTGGCAGTGGGAAACATTCTGAAATCTATGATCTCTTAGCAGTTACTCGGACCATGAAGACATCTAAATTTACTTGGGTGGGTATAACAGAGAACAAGAGCAGAGGTCTGTAGAGTCAGTGATTAAGGGCAGGACTGTACGTTGCTGTCACACTAAAACTGGACAGAAGAACAAAAGAACATTTAAAAAACAAGAATGTAGGGGAGTCGGGCGGTGGTGCAGCAAGTTAAGCGCACATGGTGCAAAGGATCGGAGTAAGGATCCCGGTTCGAGTCCCCGGCTTCCCACCTGCAGGGGAGTCGCTTCACAGGCGGTGAAGCAGGTCTGCAGGTGTCTGTCTTTCTCTCCCCCTCTCTGTCTTCCCCTCCTCTCTCCATTTCTGCCTGTCCTATCCGACAACGATGACATCAATAACAACAACAATAATAACTACAACAATAAAACAACAAGAGCAACAAAAGGGAATGAATAAATAAATAAATATTTTTTAAAAATTTTAAAAAAGAATGTAAGAACAGAGGGCCAGGCAGTGACACGCCTGCCCAAGCACACACGGTACAGTTCACAAGGACTCGGGTTCAAGCCTCTGGTCTCCACCTATAGGGGAAAGTTTACTAAGTGGTGAAGCAGGGCTGCAGGTGTCTGTCAGTCTGTCTCTGTCCCTCTCTACCTTCCCCAATTTCTCTCTGTCTCTATTCAATAAAAAAAAAAAAAGTGTAAGCACAGCTTGGGACTTTGTCAAAGATCCAACTGGAATCCCAGAAGCAAGGAGAGAAGTTGAGCAGCAGCAGTATTTGTAAAGATAATAGGCAAGAGCTTCCCAAGCTGATGGAAACCACCAACGCACCGCTTTTAAAACTCCAGTGAACTCCTCAAGAGGATAAACACAAAGCAAATAGCAGCTACACACTTCACAAACTGTGGAGCATCAGAGAGATATTCTCAAAGGCAGTCACAGAAAAGAAGCAAATTATTTTCCCAGAGACCCATGAGACTGTTGCCTTCTCAACTAAAAATAGACCAACTCTAGAAAACATCTCTAAAGGGCTACGATTTAAGAATAAATCACACACCTGCACTCCAGTATTACATCCACAAGACATTCTGAAAAGACAAAAAGAAACAAAAGAAAGACAAGTTTACACAAATCAAAGCTAAAATCTGAAAGATGTAGTACCCATCAGGTCAGGGCTAGAAGACAAACTAAAGTGTCAGACTGAGCGAAAATTATTCCAGAAACACAAAATCGTAAGAAAGAATGAAGACCGTGATTACCAGGAAATATTTGAGTTAACATGAAGAACGGTGAATGTTTGAAACAACAACTTGTATAATGTCTTGTGGGACTTACTTAAGTATAACAGAGTTCGGCTGTTCTAAAGTTCTCTCGTAGCTCAGGAAGTTGGAAAAGTTTGAATTTAAAAAATAAACCACCAGGGTCTGGATAGTGGTGCACTGGATTAAGCACACATGGTGAGAAGCACAAGGACTGGTGCAAGGATCCCAGTTCGAGCCCCCAGCTCCCCACCTGCGGGGGGGGGGGGGGTTTGTGTGTCCGCTTCGCAAGCAGTGAAGCAGGTCTGCAGGTGTCTCTCTGTCTCTCTCCCTCTCTATCTCTCCTCCTTCTCCTCTCAATTTCTCTATCCAACAATAAATAAGTAAATAAAATTTAAAAAAGAAAAGCCAGTATGCATTACATATGCACCTACACATACACACAGGCAACAGGCTCAGGGTTGGGGCTTGGTGTCTGTCTGCACAATCACTTTGGTGACAGTTGTTTTTCCTCTTTCTTTTTTCTTTTTCTGACACAGACAGAGAACTATAACACAGTCGGAGGGTGTAGAGAGAGACATACCTGCAGCTCTGCTCCTTTGATTGTGAAGCTGTCTCCTGCAGGTGGGGACCTGAGCTTTGAACCTGGGTCCTTGTGCCTAGTGATATGTGTGCTACCCATTGTTCCACTGCTCAGCCGCAAGAAAACATAGATGAATGAAGATACTTGTTCCGAAAGCAAATGGTAAAAATGAAATTTAGGCTTTGTTAGTGTACATGTTAAAATACCTATATTCCTACTTGAAAGAACCAACCTAGGAAGGGACTCTGAGTTCCTTGAGAAATGACTGTGTCACGTTGAATCTGACAACTAAGTCATTATTGAAGTCTGTGTAGTGATGGGGTTTGGCAGGGAATTAAAAGACTTTTGAATACTAAAATATTTATAAATGAACCAGACAGTTAAATATTTAGTTGACACTGAAGTTTACTCTCCCTTGACACAACTTTCTCTCTGACTCAGCGACGGGGTTGGCTGATCTCACGCAGCTTGTAGACTGTGGGTATATCTCTGTCTCCCAGATTGATCCGGCTGTCAGGAATTTAGCCCGGGGTGTTGGATGACTACCCAATTCACATGTAAACAGAAAATGGGGGGAGCTGGCAGTTAAATCAGTCAGCATCTGAGAAGAGGAAAATCAACAAGGATTCCAGATGTTTCCTGGGTGAATGACTCTATCCTCTGAAGACTGGAAGACACCCTTTGGAAACAGCTGGGCTCCAAGATACCTACACTACAAGGACACACCTTAGTATGCTGTGAGAACCAAACAGGAAACAAGGAAAGTTCCATCCAGCTAGACTGTTGGATGCCTCCAGTATAATCAACACTTTCTGATTCTTATGGGTTAAATCTTAAAGATTATTTATGAGAGAGAAAGAGAGAGATGCCAGAGCACTATTCAAGTATAATCCCTCTCTCTCTCTCTCTCTCCCCAGGGTTGTCACTGGAGCTTGGTGCTGGCACTATGAATCCACTGCTCCTGGCAGCCATTTTTTTCTATTTTATTGGACAGGACAGAGAGGAACTGAGAGGGGAGAGAAAGAGAGACACCTGCAGACCTGCTTCACCACTTGCTAAGTGACTTCCCTGCAGGTGGGGAGCCTAAGGCCTGAACTGGGATCCTTGCATAGGTCCTTGTGCTTAGTCAGTGCTAAGTGCCTTTACCTGAGTGTACCCCAGCCCTGCAGGTGCTTCCCGGACGCAGCAGGTCACCCCGGGGCCTGAGCTTGTACATAGCTGCTATGTCTGGGCTCGGTGTGGCTTTGGGCTGTGTGACCAGGAGCCCAGGCCACACAAGCTGTGGGTAGGATGCTTGTGACAGAGACACCTTGCTCCCAACCCCCTTCCAGATGTCACTACTGGCTGCAGGGGCGGGAGATGCCTCATCCGAGCTGGCTCCTGCAAAGCTTGAGGCAGAGAAGCAAGGGTTAACTTTTCTGTGAGCTAAGGGTTAAATTCTATTTCTGTCTTTGCCTCCAGGGTTATCACAGGGGCTTGCCAGCACTAGGAATCCATTGCTCCTGGTGGCCATTTTTCCTTTTTTTTTTTCTTTCTATTTTTATTTGATGGGACAGAGAGAAATTGAAAGGAGAAGGGGTAATAGAGAGGGAGAAAGACAGACACCTGCAGGCCTGCTTCACTGCTCATGAAGCATCCTCCCAGCAGGCAGGATGCGGGTGCAGGTGCTCGAACCCAGGGTTATTATACATGGAGATATGTGTGCTGAACTGGATGAGGCACTTACCCAGCCCCCTGGGTTAACTTCTTAGCTGAAGGGGAAGGCAGTTGGTGGCCATCGTCCCCACCTCTCAGCATAGATGGGATTTTCTACTGCTGCAACCAAACTGGGCTTGCTCAGCAGCCTTAGAATCTGTGACTTCTAAGAGTCTGCTGATAAGCCAAACAAAATGTACTCTCTAAATACAGAAAAAAATAACCTGTTTAGCTTGTTGCTGAGTTACTAGGGGAGAACTGATCGATGTATAGCAGGACAAGCCTGGCTGATAAGAGCCCACTGAGTCAACGATGCTGGCATGAAATAAACACAGCTTCCTGCTAACTGCCTCAGCGTGTCCTGTCTCTGGGCTGAGACCCCGCTAATAGTGTCTCCCTCCCTTCCCAAGGTCACTTTGCATGAGGCCGGGTCAGGAGAAGACCGGCCTGAGGGGAGGGAGGTCAAGTCCCTGCTAAGGAGGCAGCCAGTCTCCAGCCTTCAACAGGTTCATTTTCCATACACAAGACCCAGTGGCACTCTGGGGAGAGTGCTGGGCTGCACCCCCTGCTCAGGCCTCGTGTCCTCATCTGCAAAGTGGGGGGAGGCAGGGAAGCTCCTCCTGGGGCCACTGGGGAGAGGAGAGGCCTCCCATGTAAAGGGCTCAGCACAGAGCTGGGCATGGCAGAGTCACTCCCACATGGAAAGCCAGACTGTGGCCAGAGAAAGGCCACCTCAGCCAGGTCTCAGAAGGATGGAGTGACAAAGGGACACTTGGTAGGCAGTGGGGAACACACAGGCCATGCACCCGGGTTAGGGACACCCCTGCTTCTAGCGCAGAGACAGTCCACTGGTGCACAGAGACAGAAGGGTGTGTGCAGGCACGGTGACGGGGAGAAGGACCAAGAGACACCCTGAGTCACCCTCATGTCTGCATCAGCAGAGCCAGAGCCCCTTCTGTCCCCAGGTAGGAAATGGGGGAGGGAGTGAATCCACAAGACCTGGGAGCACACGGGCTTTTGGGTGGAGGCCTCTCCTCACAGCCACTGTGCAGATGGAGAGACTGAGGCCCAGAGGGCACCATCATTGGCCCAGGGTCCCAGGACTCCGAGGCCTGCACTGGATCGCTCAGCAGACAGGAGGCTGCCCATCCCAAGCAAACTGGAGAATTCCTCCCTCCTGCCACAGTGACGGGGACAGGACACGTGGACCCATAGGCCACGTGACACGTCAAGGTCACATAGCAGAATCAGGAGTGGGGCTCCTATGCCAAGCTGCCTCAAGCAGCCCGATCCTGCCTTGGCAGGAGAGAAGATTCTGGGAGCTCTGTTGAGGCAGGGAGACCTCCGTCGCCAGCCCTCAGGGGAGGGGCACACACCCTGAGGTGGAAGAAGGGCTGTGGTGGGAGGTGGGTGGGTGTGGGGGAGCTGGCTGTAGGTGCCAAGGAATGCCCTGCCCCCAATCCCACCTCCATCTCAGTGCCAAGTGGCCTGGTCCCTGCTCAGCAGTGATTTTTCCAGAACCCATATCTGCCTCCCGGCTCTCCATCCATCTCCCGGGCCCTGCGTCTGGCTCCCTCAGCCCCATCTCTCCAAAGCGACTGCCTCTCTCCGCTCCAGACAGATAATGCTCGAGGCTGCTTGCCAAGACCATTCCCCCACCAAATCTCTGGTTCACAGCAGGTGAACAGTGAGGGAGACAGGAGGCTCCCACCCCAGGGACCCAGGCGGGCTCTTGATCTCTCCATCAGCCAGTGTGCGGAGGGAACGGAGCCTGGCCCCCTGGCCCTGGGGATCCCCCACCCTAGGGACCTCAGCTAGCAGCAGGGGAACGTGGCTCCAGCTGTGCCCTGCCTGCAGAGGGTGGAGAGATGGGAGGGGAGGCTCTGGGGAGGAGGGGGTGATTTCTGATTAGCACAGAGAAAAGTCCTGGACAACGTGTGGACAGAAAGCAGCCAGCTCTTGGGAGGGAGGCAGTAGAGATGGGTGGGAGGGGCTGCCAGGACCAGGAGTTCCTGCTCTGGGCACTGAGCTCTGCTCTGACTTGCTGTGTGAGCCTGGGCAAACCGCCGTCCCCCTCTGGGCTGCAGAACTGGATATGGAGGAATTACCTGCCCCAGGAGTTCCTGCCTCTGTAGAGCTCAGATTCCAGGGGCAGCATCCAGCTAAGGGTCCCTCCCAGTCCTCAGGATGCTCCCACACCACCACCCCGAGGTTGGTCCAGTCCCTCCACAGGCTGAACGCTGTGGCTGGGACAGATGTCACCTCCTAGCTCACAGCTTTCTGATGGAGAACTGGAGCTGAAATTGGACTTGTTCGGTCTGAGATGAGTGATGAGGCTGCTACACTGACTGTGTTGATGGTGTCTGCGATGGTTTTATAGGGGCATAAATTTCCCACTTCCTGGTCCATGCGGGAGGCAGCTATGCATTCAGGGAAGGGCAAGGGAAAGTGGGCTAGGGTTCCAGGGTGGCCTGAGAGGTCTTGTGGGTGCCCTTTGTAAAACAACAGGAGGCTCCCTTTAAAGTTAAACAAGTGAGAGGCTTATTTATAAAAATCACTGTGGGGGGCAGGTGGTGGCACACTGGGTTAAGCACACATGGTACAAAGCACAAGGGCCGGATCCTGGTTCAAGCCCAAGACTCCCCACCTGCAGGGGGGTCGCTTCACAGGTGGTGAAGCAGGTCTGCAGGTGTCTGTCTTTCTCTCCCCCTCTCTGTCTTCCCCTCCTCTCTCCATTTCTCTCTGTCCTATCCGACAACAACAATAAACAACAAGGACAACAAAAGGGGGGCGGGGGAGATGGCCTCCAGGAGCAGTGGATTCATAGTGCAGGCACTGAGCCCCAGAAATAACCCTGGAGGCAAATATATATATTTATCTATCACCATGAACGTGAAGGTGTGGGGAGAAGTCTAGCTAAGAGAATAGGAAAAAGTCCAAAGTCCCCAAGTCAGTTACACAAGGAGAAGGCCAGCCCGGAGCTCCAGGGGCAGGAGGGTGCTGTGACGGAGCTCATCAGGCCAGAGAGCTGCTGCAGCAAGTCTTTGCTTATGCAGTCCCTGCACCCACATCCCCGTGCGAGTGTGCTCCATAGTCCCGCTGACATTAGGCATATGCAAACTGTCCCAAATTCCTGCCGGGGTCACAAGACCCACCCACCCCACCGTAGAAGAGTCATCAAACTGGGTGCTGGGTGTTTGGAACTTGGGGCTGGGAGGACTGGGGTGTCAGGAGATGTTTGTGACAAGAATTGGCAGAGAGCAGGGCTGCCCTGTTCAGGGACCAAGAGTGGACTGAGACCCAGTGACTGAGGTAAAAAGAGTTTGTGGCAATGGAATACTATTTAGCTGTTAAGAATGACAAATTCGGGGAGTCAGGCGGTAGAGCAGCTGGTTAAGCGCACGTGGCTCAAAGTGCAAGGACCGGCTTAAGGATCTGGGTTCGAGCCCCTGGCTCCCCACCTACAGGGGAGTCGCTTCACAGGTGGTGAAACAGGTCTGCAAGTGTCTGTCTTTCTCTCCCCCTCTCTGTCTTCCCCTCCTCTCTCCATTCTCTCTGTCCTATCTCACAACGACATCAATAACAACAATAATCACTATAACAATAAAAAACAATAAGAGCAATAAAAGGGAAAATAAATAAATAAATATTTAAAAAATGACAAATTCACCTTCTTCCCCTCATCTTGGATGGCGGTTGAAGGAATCATGTGAAGCAACATCAGCCAGAAAGAGAAGGATGAATATGGGATGATCTCACTCATGGACAGAAGTGGAGAAATGGGGGACAGGTGGTGGCTCACCTGGTTGAGCGCACATGCTACAGTGCACAAGGACCTGGGTCCAAACCCCCGGTCCCTACCTGCAGTGGTGAAGCATGTGGTGAAGCAGGTCTGCAGGTGTCTCTCTGTCTCTCTCCCTCTCTAGCTTCCCTCTTTCTCTCAATTTCTGGCTGTCTATCCAATAAAGATCATTTAAAAATATTTTTTAAAAAAACAAGTGGAGAAATAAGAACAAAAAGGGAAACACAGAGCAGAACTTGGACTGGGTTTGGTGTGTTGCAGCAAAGTAAAGGACTCTGGGGTGGGGGGAGCCGGGGTGGGGGGGGTCAGGTCCTGACATGATGGCAGAGGAGGACCTAGATTGTGATGTGGAAAACAGATATATTACACATATACCAACTACTGTATTTTACTGTCGTCTGTAAACCATTTAATCCCACGATAAAAAGAAAGTGTCTAGCATAAAGGATTCCAGTCCGAGCCCCTGGCTCCCCACCTGCAGGGGAGTCGCTTCACAGGCGGTGAAGCAGGTCTGCAGGTGTCTGTCTTTCTCTCCCCCTCTGTCTTTCCCTCCTCTCTCCATTTCTCTCTGTCCTATCCAACAATGATGACATCAATAATGAATACAACAGTAAAACAACAAGGGCAACAAAAAAGGCAATAAATAAATAAATATAAAAAATTTAAAAGAAGAGAGAGTGTCTAGAAAAGAGATAGCAGCAGCCAATACCCAGGGGCCACGAGACTGTTTCTGCCTGCCCAGGGTGGGGTTCTAGAGGCCTCCAGGAGCCTCACCTAGTGTCAGCTTGAGGGCCCAGGAGAAGATGAGAGGAGCACAGCATTGTGGGTAAAGTCATGGATGCTGTTTCCTCAACTATGCAAATGCTTCAAACGCCCTCATTAGGGCAGGAGCAGCACAAAAGAGCTCAGCAATTATGAGATGCTGGGCTCTGAGGACAGCAAGTACCAAAGGGAGGGGTCGCCATCACTGGGAGGGCTGAGTCTCTCCTTATTTCCAGAAATTGCCATCTGCCCTTATGTAATAGGATGTAATAGATGCCTGCCTGAGTTTCTGGGGCCCTGAAGCTGGGCCCCACCACTGGGCTGGGACACTGGGGGGGGGGAGCTCCAGGCCCAGGGGATCCCAGAAAATCTGCATGTGTGACACCTGCCCCCCAGGATGGAACACACACACACACACACACACACACACACACACACACACACACACACACACACACACACACACGCGCGTGAAAGGCAGACCAAGGACGGGCAGGCTTCCCGGGACCCCCTCGCAGAGCCTCCCTTTAGCTTCCCACTGGGGTGTATGCGACCCCAAAAGTCACCTGGTTCTATCACCTGAGTTCAGGTGGTCTCCTGGAGTGGGGGGGGGCTAAGCCACACAAGCCCCCCAACCAGGTGGGGACTCAGTATCTGGGAGTCCCTGCGGTCCAGCCCCAGTACTAACGGCAGCACCCAGGGAACTCCATGGAGGGTGAAGTGGCAGTGGTCTCTTCCTTCTCCTCCCCCACCCCTACCCTCTCCCTCTACCCTCTCCCCAATTCCCTTTCTCTTCTTCCCCTCTCTCTCTCCCCTCCCCTCCCCCTCACTCTCCCTCTCTCTTTCCTTTTCTCCCCCTCCCCCTCCCTATCTCCCTTCTCCCCCTCCCTTCCTCCCTCTCCCACTAGCCCTCTCCCTCTCTCTCTTCCCCTGTCCCTCTCTTCTCCTCTTCCTCTCCCCTTCCCTCCCCCTCTTCCCCTCCCCCTCTCCCCCATTCTTATCCCCTCCCCTCCCCTCTCCCTCTCTCTCTTCCCCTGTCCCTCTCTTCTCCTCTTCCTCTCCCCTTCTCTCCCCCTCTTCCCCTCTCCCTCTCCCCCATTCTTATCCCCTCCCCTCTCCCTATCTCTGTTCCCCTCCCCCTCTTCCTCTTCCCTTCCCCCTCTCCCTCTTCCCCTCCCCCTCTTCCTCTTCCCTTCTCCCTCTCCCTCTTCCCCTCTCCCCTCTTCCTTTTCCCTTCTCCCTCTCCCTCTTCCCCTCCCCCTCTTCCTTTTCCCTTCTCCCTCTCCCTCTTCCCCTCCCCCTCTTCCTTTTCCCTTCTCCCTCTTCCCCTCCCCCTCTTCCCTTCTCCCTCTCCCTCTTCCCCTCTCCCCTCTTCCTTCTCCCTTCTCCCTCTCCCTCTTCCCCTCCCCCCTCCCTTTTCCCTTCTCCCTCTCCCTCTTCCCCTCCCCCTCTCCCTTTTCCCTTCTCCCTCTCCCTCTTCCCCTCTCCCTTTCCCTCTTTTTGTCTGCTTCTCCTCCTCTCCTTCTCCCTCTCTCTCTCTCTCTCTCTCTCTCTCCCTCTCTCTCTCTCTCAAACATAGGAGGTTGGGGGTAGTCAGCCAAGGAGGTGACTCAGCCACACTGCACATGTGCCAGGTTCTGGGTTCACCACCTCCCACCCAGCATTGCTCACAAAAGTAAACAAACAAATGAGTAGAGTAAGCACAGAAGCCACAAGCAGCACCATCCGAGGTGGGACGCCTGTCTGGGCTCTTGGTTGCAAGCCACAGCACCTGCTCTCGCTGGCACCTGTGTGCACACAAGGTGCTCCTGCAGAGGCACTCGGGAACTGGGAGTCTGAGAAGGCAGGGTGCCTGGTGATGGAGCCAGGCCATTGAGGCCACTGCAGGAAAGTCCCACAGTCCTCACTGGGTGACACACACGTGCCATGGTCACAGGAGGGAGGACAGATGGGGTGGTAAGGACGGAGCCAGGGTGGGAGGCACCCAGAGCACAGCCCTCCTGCAAGGCCCCTCTCTGCTCCCACTCCTTCACCCAACATGGAGAGCCCCCTGCCTTCCCAGAACCAGGACAAGTACAACTCTTTGTCATTCCAGGTCTGTGAGACCCAGCCCTGGGGCTTTTCTAGCGTCTCCAGAAGGATGTCTCCCCCTCACCCCCAGCTTGCCGGCCCAGTAGGCTGCAAACCTGCCCACAGCCCAAGGCTACGACCTCCTGTGAGGTAGAGGCCACACTGCAGAGCAGAATGCACACACCCTCACACTCTAGATGGTTCCTTGGAGCATCTGGACCCAAGTCCCCACTTGCTGGTTTCTCTACAAGGACACCAGTGAGTCTTCCCCTCCCCTTAAGCAGGCAAGGTTCGGTTCTTGGGGCTGGGAGCTCAAAGGTCCTCTTACAGAGAAATTCCTATCACCCGCCCAAGCTGGTTTCCGCCCAGGAAGATCTACCTGCGAACAAGCCCTGGCCCTCTCAACTTACATTGAACATGGATTCCAGAAGAATTTAAAGACAGGTGCTGTCTTTGTTGATCTCACAGCAGCCTATGACACGGTGTGGCACCGCGGTCTCCTAGTCAAGATCTCAAGATGCCTGCCTCCATGGGTGGCCAACACTATATCGTTTCTTCTCCAAAACAGAAGATTCCGGGTGCATCTGGGTGACAAGTCTAGCAGATGGAGACTTGTCTCAAGTGGCCTCCCCCAGGGCTCTGTTCTGGCTCCTACGCTATTTAATATTTACATCAATGACCTTCCAGAAACTTCTTCAAGGAAGTTCATCTACACCGATGATGACATCTGCTGTGCAACTCAGGCATCCAAGTTTGACATCCTTGAGGAAACACTCACGAAAGACATGTCTCTGATATCTGATTACTGTAAAAAATGGTGACTAATCCCTAGCACTGCAAAAACGGTATCATCTGTTTTCTATCTACACCATGCCTCGGCCTCGCGTGAGCTTAATGTGCAGCTTGACGATACGAGAATCCGGCATGAAGCCCAGCCAGTCTATCTTGGCGTTACTCTCGATCGCACCCTGTCATTTCACGAACATCTCATAAAAACTGCAGCAAAGGTGGGTGCGAGGAACAACATCATTGCAAGACTGGCCAGCTCCTCATGGGGCGCGAGCGCTTCCACACTACGATCATCATCTCTGGCATTATGCTATTCCACTGCAGAATACTGTGCCCCAGTATGGTTCCCTAGCCCCCATGTCCACTTGGTCGATTCCAAATTACATTCCTCCATGAGGATAATTTCTGGAACCATCCATTCCACCCCGGTTCTATGGCTGCCAGTTCTTAGCAACATCGCCCCGCCAGATATTCGTCAGGATGCGGCATCATCTAAGTTCATTTCCCACGTCTACGCTCGACCGGACCTGCCAATATACGTGGATATCTTCGCCCACCCTGTCCAACGCTTGACGTCTCGTCACCCAATCTGGTCCCCTACGCCTACACTGAACTTCTCTGCTCCAGACTCTTGGAAACAGAGCTGGCAGTCAGCTGAGGTCAAGAACAAACACCTCATCACAGACCCCTGCGAGTGTCAACCCGGCTTTGACCTAGCACGTTATGATTGGGCCCTCCTCAATCGCTATCGAATAGGCCATGGCCGGTGCGCCGCTGTGTTCCATCGCTGGGGAGCCAGAGACAACCTGAACTGCCCCTGCGGCTCCAGACAGACTATGACCCACATAGTCAACGACTGCCACCTCTCCAGATTCAAAGGAGGTCTCGAAACTTGACATCAGGCTCAACCTGACGCTGTTGACTGGCTATGGAAGAAGGGCAAACGCTAGAAGAAGAAGTGCAGACAGGACACACGCTCAGCTCCACCCCGTCAGCCCATCCCCATCTTGCAGGGGTGGGAGGGGGACGTGCCGGTCTCTGAGGTAGAAGACTGTGTACCAGCCAGTCGGATGCCCAGCTCTGCTCAACACCGGGCAGGCACCAATGCCACATTCTGTCACCATCCCCCCTGGGCCTGCACTGAGGGGTGGGACCAGAACAAACCCCGGGGAAGCTCCCTTCTTCCTGGATGAAATGGGAGCTATTTAGAGACAGAGAACCAGAGCATCTTCCTGGCAGAGGCAGAGCTGTTGGGGGGCAACTTGGGACCTCATATTCGCAAGTCCTGTGCTCCGTCTACTCAACTATCTCCCCTGCAGTGTGTCTGTGATGTCTTGAGACCCCAGAAAGGGTCCCGGAGGTGGAGGGGAGCGGAGAGTAGCAGACACTGGTAACCACCTCCCCAAAGTCCTGGCTCCCACAGGCTACCACAGCCAAGGTGACAGCACCTACAAGACCCTGGGTTTTAAGCCTCTTCCTGGAGTCTCAGGAGGAGACTGGACTTCCCCAGGCCCTTGGAGGGGACACAACCTTCCCTGTTCCTTCTGGCCTCAGCTCTCTGCACTGGCCCAGGTGTGTGTGTGTGTGTGTGTGTGTGTGTGTGTGTGTGTGTGTGTGTGTCTAACTGGCCTTTGAAGCATCATCCACCCAAATTCCCAGAGACAACCTGCAGTTCCTTCCTATAGCCCAGGTAAGTGCTGGCTGCACGGCCCTGGAGACTGAGCTCAGCAGCCTGGGGTGGGGGGTTTGGTGGGGGAGGGCTGTCTGGTGAGAGGCAGGCTACCTGCAGGGCAGAACCCATCTCCTTCCAGCTGCAGTCGCCCCCAGCTGGGGAGACCAGGGAGGCCAAAAGAGCCTGGCCCCCTCATCCCCTCAGCTCCCTCCATCCCCACGGACACGCCCCAAGCAGCCCAGAGAAGGTGACTCTGTGGGTCTCTGGAGCTTCTGTAAACATGGATTCTGAAATGCCTGAAGCTGGCTACCAACCTCATCCTGACTCAACACAGGAGTTCTGTCTGTCTTTCTTTCTTTTTTTTTCAAGCTTGTTTGGTGTAATTGGGGAGTCAGGAATGGACAGGGGTGGGGGGTCCGGTCACCTCAACATGTGTGAGCCCAGGGAGGGCAGGTGTGTGGGGGGGAGCCCAGGGCAGGCCTTCATGTGTGTGAGCACTGATGTGTGTGTGTGTGTGTGTGTGAGAGAGAGAGAGAGTACACTTAGGTGAGCACAGATGTGTATGTGTATGTACAGGTACACGTGTGTGTGTGTGTATGTGTGTATGTGTGTATGTGTGTGTGCATGTGCACAAGGGCATGGAGTTCCATGAACCACACCCCCAGGCCTTTGGGGAGCTCCCTCCCACCTTGCTCCTCTGCAAAAACAATCCCACCTGCAGGCTGCCCCCTCCTTCCTCAGGTGACAAAGGTCAACATCAGCCCCTCTCAAGGCCCTGAGCCACCCAGGCCACACAGCCCCAGGTGTGGGAGGGCCGAGTTCCTGGGAGATGAGACGAGTCCCCACAGGTCTGCAGTGTCTGCAGCCCCAGGGGCAGACGTCCCTTGAGTCTTTTCCTGATGTCGCACCACCCATGGTGCTTCCCGGGAGCCACAAGCGCAGCCTCAAACATTTGGTTCCGTGCTCCAACGGGCACCTCGGCTGTGCCTACACCCACACCTTCCATTTGCCTCAAATCTGTTTTTCTTTTTTCTCACTATTCACCCCTTTGCATTAGGCCAGCCCTGACTGCACTTTGTGGACCCCAGACTCAGACCCAGAGCCGCTGACTCACAGTTGCCCACTACCCCTAGCAGAGCCATGTCCCAGGGCTGGGCACATGGGCAGGGGAACCCCAATGGAGTCGGCTTTCACAAATGGGGCAGGAGCTGGGACACTGGGACACAGCCCGCAGGGACACACGGGCGCCAAGTGCGATGGAAGGTATGGAGAAGCACAGCGGGAAGCACAGCGGGCAGGAGATGCCAAGTGGCCCAGGCTCAGACGGCTTTATGGGCTGGTGTATGGGCTGCATGGGGGACACAGAGGCCAGGGAGAAGCTGCACAAGGACCCAGAGCCACAGGGCTATGCAGGGGGTGGGAGTAAGAGCTGAGGACTGGGAGGTCAGGAGGTGGTGCAGTGGATTAAACACAGATGGTACAAAGCACGAGGACCAGCGCAAGGGTCCCGGTTCGAGCCCTCGACTCCCCACCCGCAGGGGAGTCGCTTCACAGGCGGTGAAGCAGGACTGCAGGTGTCTGTCTTTCTCTCCCCCTCTGTTTTCCCCTCCTCTCTCCATTTCTCTCTGTCCTAGCCAACAACAATAATAACAACAACAAGGGCAGCAAAAATGGGGAAAAAATGGTCTCCAGGAGCAGTGGATTCATAGTGCAGGCACCGAGCCCAGCAATAACCCTGGAGGCAAATATATATATATATATATATATATATATATATATATATATATATATTTTTTTTTTTTTTTTAAAAAAGAGCTAAGGATTGGAAGGACTCTGGATTCTAACTGGGGAGTTGGGGGTGCTGGGCTGGGGTGTTCCTGGTAGAGAGGAGAATTGGGTGAAGGACCAGGGAAGGGGGCAGGAAACTGGGTTTGAGGCTGGTGAACAGAGGAGATGCCAAATGCACCAGAAACAGGCAGCCAGCCAACATACCAACTTCAGGTGGGTGCAGAGCCCCCCCTTCCCCCCCAGTCTGTAGGCACCTGCGAGGAGAGACACTGTGATTCACCCATAGGACTCTGGGATGGGCATCCCTGACGTGACGGGGTAGACACAGGGAGAGAGAAGCCCCATCCTACCTCCCTGGGCTGTGTCTCTGCCAAGTCCTGGCCCAGCCAGGGAGTACCTTAGGGACACAGACTGCTACCACCTTCTTCCCTGCCGGGCTTGGAGTCCTGGCTGGCTCATTGCTGGGTCCTGGCTCTGGTGTCTGACCAGGCTCCCCAGTGAGCCCTGAGCATGTGATTAGCCTGGCATGGAGGGTGGGCTTCTTAGGCACAGCTCAATGGTCTGTTCCCAGCCACTAGCTCATGTGACACCAGACAGAGCACAGGCCCTGGCCTCAGGGAGTCTGGAGCCTCCAGACCTGGGCACCTAGCCTGGTCACACCAGCTTATGTGGCTTCCTGGAACCCCCTCATTGTCTCCCATGGGCCCCCTGCTCTGACTCAGGGCCTGCAGTGGGCTTGGAGGCCACAGGATGCTGCCATGATTATAATCTCAGGAGATGGGCCCGGCCTGCAGGCTGCCCACTGCCCAGGGGCCTCCCAGCCCCCAGCCCCCAGGGTCCTGGGCCCTGGGCTCAGAGGTCTTGGAAACCTCACTGGGCGGACCCAGCCTGAGGCCATTCACTCTGCCCCACCTCCATACTCCCGGGTGGCAGCAGCAAAGTCTCCCCCAGAGGGACCTCCCCCCCCCCCCCCCCCCCCCCCCCCCCGCGTGTTTGTCACCTCTGGGCCACAGTGGTGAAGAAGCCTCATGTCAGGCCAGCAAGGGAACTCAGCTGGGACCCTGCACTTACTTTGCTATGTGCTCGCCCCAGGCGTGGTCCCTACAGCACTAGGGGAAGCTCCACTGCTGTGGCATCTGTCTATCTGAATATATGAAGAAGTCTTATGGAGTGGTGATAGCTCAGTGACCAAATAAGCAAACAAAGGAGCTAAGGAATTCGCCATCTCCCCCCTTGGGGTGAGCTGGATGGAAGATGGCTTGGCCCTGAGCCACCACGTGGAGGAAAGACACTGACCACCACAAACGCCCACATGTTCCAGTGAAAGGAAAGGCAGCTGCAGCTCTGTGCTTAGAGCCACTGACACATCAGGGCTTGTGCTCACAGCAGCTACAGCCCTCTGAGGAATCACTTCTTCTGGTCTGACACCGAGAGGGGAAGGGAGGGAGAGTGAGTCGGAGAGGGAGGAGAGGGGAACAGGGAGAGGGAGTGGGAGAAAGAGGGTAAGAGAGGGTGAAAGGAGACAGGGTGAGAGAGGGAGGGGAGAGGGAGAAAGGGAGAGGGTGACTGAGAGAGAAAGGGAGAGGGAGAGAGTTGGAGAGTGGGGAGTGGGTGATGGAGAGGGAGAGGGCAAAAGGCCTAAAAGGAAAGAAGGAGAGGGAGGGAGAGAGGGAGAGAGTCAGAGGGAGGGAGAGAAAGAGGGAGAGAGGGAGAAGGAGAGGGAGAGGGGGTAAGGGAGGGAGACAGAGGGAAAAAGAAGATGAGGGAGAGAGGGAAGAGAAAGATTGAGAGAGGGGAGGGAGAGGGAAACAGAGGGAGAGAGGAGAGAGAGAGAGAGGGAGAAGGAGAGAGAGAAGGTAAGAGAGGGAGAGAGGGAGACAGAGAGAGGGAGAGAGAATGTGAGGAGAGAGGAGGGAGGAGAAAGATTGAGAGAGGGAGAGGGAGACAGAGGAAGAGAGGGATACAGAGAGAGGGAGAGAGGGAGGCTGGAGACAGAGCAGAGTGCCTGAGGAGGGAGTGTGAACTGGATTGGAGCTGGAATGCCAAGACACATCACATCTCCCTCTCTAACTCTAGTCATCTGAGTATGAAGGCTTCTGAGTCCAGTTCTATCAGAAGAAGGAGAGTACTGGATGAATGGTCGTCCTCTGCCATGGACAATGGCTGAGGGCTTGGCAGCCAGTGGTGCTGGGGCTGCAGCTGTGGTTGCCTGAGGACCTCTGTTTGTCAAGCCAGTAGCCACTAGACCCTGGGAGACAGCATAACTTCTGCAAAAGACTCTCCTGCCCGAGGCTCTGAGGTCCCACTTTGAATCCCCAGCACCACCATCGGCTGGAGCTGAGCAAAGCTCTGGAAAAAATTTAAAAAGTTAAGCCAAAATAGCCATTAATGTTCTTGGGAGGGTCTACTACAGAACAAGAACTTTGCATGCACCCTGTAGAACAGACTTGTTATCAAACGGGGGGTGGGGGGAGAACAAGAGAGCCTCACTCTGGTGCAGCAGTGCTGTGGGTTGAACCTGGACCCTGTGCTTGCAGGGTCTGCACTCTATCTGCATCTGTGAGCACTTCAGCCATTACCTCCCCCCCCACCCCCCCCCCCCCCCCCCGCAAGCCTAGGAGGGAGGTAGCATCGCTCTTTTGCAGAGAAAGGGTTTGTGGGTCAGGGAGAGGAGGTCACACTTGCTCACAAGCTCAGAGAAGCCAGGGTCTGGGTGGAGGAGAGTCTGCTGGCTGTCCCTGACATGTCACAGCAATGGGGAGCCTGTGTCCCAGGCAGACGGAGGTCAAGCAAAGGCAAAACTGCCAGGGGGTTGGAGCTTCCTGTGTCCTCTCTGTCCTTTGAGCAGGGTTTCCAGTGGCTTCAAAGAAGTGGAAGACAGCCAAGAAGGGGAGGAAAAGAAGGGAGGGACTAGCTCCTTGTGCTGCCACTTCCAATGAGGTGTGAGTCCCTGGGTTCCAGCGCTGCACAGAGAGTAGAACCCAGGCTTCTGCTGTCAGTGCACAGCTGCCACAGGCCCCCAGGGTGTCTTAGATCATCTTCCCTGCAAATAGGGGGAGGGGGTCTGGGTGAGGGGGGTGCTGTGCCAGTACAGAGGCTCTGAGCGGTGACCCAGAGACAGGCCTGGCCTCAAAGCCGTCCTGATACTTCCCTGGGAACACAGGCCATTACTCTCTCTCTGACAGAGGGATAAGGCTGAGAGATAGCTCAGTGTGTCAGGGCACAGGATTCGCACAATCCCAAGGCCCCAGAGGTCTCAGGTTCAATCCCCAGCACCACCATAAATCAGAGCTGAGTGGCACTCTGGTCTCTTTCTCTTTCTGCCTCTCACTCAAAAAAATAAATCAGTGGGTGTGGGGGGACAGGCAGTAGCACACCTGATTGCACACATTACCATGTGTGAGGACCTGGGTTCGAGACCCTGCTCCCCACCAGCGGGGGGGGGGGGGGGAGCTTCAGATGCCATGAAGCAGGTCTGCAGGTGTCTCTCTCCCCTCTTCGTCTCTGCCTCCTCTCTCAATTTCTCTCTGTTTTATCAAATGACATAGAAGGGAGGGGAGAAAAACTGTCCACTGGGATTCCTGGATTCCTAGTGCTGGCACCGAGCCCCAGCGATAACCCTGGGAACAATACAAAAAAGAATTAACAAAATCAGTCATCATGTTACAATGCTCAAGGACCCGGGTTCAAGCCCCAGTCCCCACCTACAGGGGAATGCTTTGCGAGTGGTGAAGCAGGGCTGCAGGTGTCCCTCTGTCTCTCTCCCTCTCTATGCCCCCATTTCTCTTGATCTCTGACTGCTTCTATCCAGTAAATAAAGATAATGAAAAAACAATTGAAATATCAGTCATCAAACAATATGAAAACAGCAGAGGTAATGAGAGTGTGGTTTCACAGAGGGAGGTGACAGTGGAAGGATATGTCCAGCACAAGGTCTGATGTCCCCACATACCACAAGCTCCCTGTCTCCTCGAATGGCCATACACCTGACCCCCCCCCCCATCCTTCAAAGAGCCTCCTGCTTAGAGACATGTCCCTGGTTTGTGAAGGAGCCTGTGCAGGTAGCACCCTCTATCACCTACACCGTCCCCAGCACCCCATCAGCACCAACACTGCTTTTATTATTATTATTATTTTTGGTGGTCACAGGGGTTTCACCATGATGGGCTGACTTTTTCAGTTAGAAAAAGACCAGTTGGGGTCGGCGTAGTGGCACATCTGGTTGCGCACACATGTTACAGTGAGCAAGGAGCTGGGTTCAAGCCCCCGGTCCCCACCTGCAGGGTACAAGCTTTACGAGTGGTGAAGCAGGGCTTCCAGTGTCTCTCTGTATCTCTCCCTCTCTTAACTCCCTCCTCCTCTCAACTTCTGACTGTCTGTAAAAGAGGATAATAAGGAAATTTTAAATACCTGAAAGATAAAAGAAAGAAAGAAAGAAAGAAAGAAAGAAAGAAAGAAAGAAAGAAAGAAAGAAAGAAAGAAAGATGGAGGAGTCAGGCATTAGTGCAGCACATAGTGCAAAGTGTATGGACTGGTGACACACAGGCTCCTTCCTATCAAGAGGGAGTCCCAGGCCTTCAGGCACCTCTGGGAGGAGTTGGTCTTGTCGCCAACTAAGGACTGTGTCCAGGCCATGTGGGAGGCAGGAGGAGAGGCCTGGCCTCCGGGACAGTGTGCACTGGGGACATGTTTACAGGGAGCAGCTGGAGAGCAGGTCCAGGAAACCAATCACTGAATCATTCAGGACACAGGCAGGTGCGGCTGGAAGGCAGGGCAGGCAGGGAGCTTGCAGAGGAGGGCTGCAGTGCTCACTGGGGGGGGGGGGGGAGGGGGCGGACCTTTGGCAGGGACTGTCCCTGCACCTCCTAAATGTGACACTGGCCTCTCGTCTCCACCTCCTCTTTCTCAGGAGTCTCCCAAGGCCCAAACCTCACTGTCCCTTTTCCTCCACCTCCTCCTCCTTCTTTTAATTTTTTTTCATGATTTAGTATTGATTTACAATGACATGTCAGCAGGGGTGTAATCCCACACCGTCCCCACCACCAGAGTTCTGAGTCCCCAATGCCTCTGCTGGAAGCTAAAGCAGTTTTCCCAGCTTGCAGATATGGGTTGACTATTATTTCTACAACTCTCTGTCTGGTTTTCTATGTAACTTTCTTTTTAAGGTTCTATCTCCTCTTCCTTTCCAAGCTACACATAACCCCATCACTACATCCAAATGTCCCTCTCTTTTTCATCCTGTCTCTCCTGGTCCTGATGAAGTCGGGAGTTCAGAGCCTCCTATCACTCCTCCCCCACTGGGAGTACACCCCTTCTTTCAGCTGAGGGCTGCGGTGACACCCTCCCCCCTGGGGCTTTGCTGCTGCCTGGCCACCCTCTCCTAGCAGCCCAAATGTCACCTCCTTCAAGCATCTCGAGACCCTTGCAGGAAGCAGCCTTTTCTTCCTCCCTGAGCCTGCACAGGGACAGCCTGCCATTCAGGTTCCTGGGGTGTCAGGGCTCCGCATCTGAGTATCTGTGGAGCAGTGAAGACGAACCCCCTCTCTGGGTCCCCCGCCCTTCTACCCCTTCGTAGAGCAGGAGACTGCGTCCTTAGGTGTGCACAGTCCCTTCGGTCTCACAGGGTGCTCGTGAGCAGTCAATTAGTTTCATGCCTCAAAAGTGCTTAGGTGAGTACTTGGCTCCGTGTTATGTAAGTGTCATTTCTTCTCACTGTCACCGCTCTGCCAGCCTCCTGCCCAGTGCTCAGCACAGTAAAAAAAACCTGCCCGGTGCTCCGCACAGTGAGTCCTCAGGACAGACCAGCCCGGGATTTTTCCTGATGTGGTTCTAACCCCTGAGGCTCGAATTCCCCCCGTGGGGAATTTCCAGACAGGCGTAAAACACCAGCTCAGTGGAGGCACCAGCAAATGCAAAGCAAACACACAAAACATGGTTCAGAAGTATGTTCTGCTTTTATATATATAAATAAAGATATATATATGTGTATATATATATATGCATATATATATATATATATATATATATATATATATGTAGATATATCGTTATTTACTGAATGGAGAGAGATTATCAGAAATCAGAGGGAAGGGGGAAGACAGAGAGGGAGAGGGACAGAGAGACACCTGCAGCCTTTCTTCACCACTTGCAAAGCTTTCCCCCTGCAGGTGGGGACTGGTGGCTCGAACGTGGTGGGGGCCAGCTGCCCACCTGTTCCTGGGACTCAGAGGCCTGTGTGTCTTGGAAAGACCTTCAAGCTGGCGATGGAAGTTTCTCTCTCTCTCTCTCTGTCTCTGTCTCTCTCTCTCTCTCATTTCTAGACAGTCACAGAGCCCCCTCAACCTGTTTTCTGATTTTCCAGGTGATGTCAACAATGGCAATGTGGCAGGGCTTCAGGGTAGATAAAAGGACAGGCTAGCATGAGGAATGGCCCAGGGCCTAGCAGGTGCACAGAGGGGTCACCTCCTTGAGTCCCTACTGTGAGGAGGAGCCTCTGGCTCTGGGGAGGTTTGTCCTGCCAGTGCTGAGCTGACCACAACAGCCAGGGGGACACCTGCCTTCCCAGAGTCCCTGAGAAGTTCTCAGAGACAGAGCTGGCCTTCCTCCCTTGGACCCTCTTTTGTCCATCAGTGCCTCACTGCCTGGTGTCCACTCCCTCACAACTGGGCCGGTCACCAGGATGCCCACAGGCTGAGGAATCCTGACCGTGTGTGGGGCCCTTCCTCACAGAGATGGCTGACCAGTCCACACAGCTCTGGTCTGAGGCCTTGGGAGTCACTCATGGAGGACCTGGATACCCCTGTGTGCAGGCGGCTCTGCTGGGGGGACGGGGGACAGCTGAGGGATCCAGACCCAGGTACCCACACGGCAGTCATGTTTAACAATTAGCAGACCACAAGTCATGACAGGAACAGTCCTACACTTATGGCTCATCAGAACAAGAAAGAGGAAAGGTTTCATTACACAGTTAACTCTCCCCCCTCTCTCCCTCTCTCTCTCTCTCTCTCCCTCTCTCTCTATCATATTTTAATTATTTATTGGATAGAGACAGAGAGAAATCAAAAGAGAAGGGGAGATAGAGAAGAGAAAGAGAGAGAGATACACCACTGCTTCAGCACCTGTGAAGCTTCCTCTCCGCAGGTGGGGACCAGGGGCTTGAACTGGGGTTTTGTACATGGTCTATGTGCATTCTACCAGGTGTGCCACCAGCAGGTCTCCTAACTCTCTTTCTCTCTGAAAATGTTGACATGGAGCAGTGGCGCCCTGGCAGTGACTAAAGAGAATGAGACTTTAGAGCAGAGGTTCCAAAGGTCCCTTCTAACTTGCCATATGTCTGTCTGTGTCCGTGTGTCTACGTGTGTGTGTGTGTGTGTGTGTGTTAGAGGACTCAGTATAAGCTATAGAAGATAATATTCACACAGACGTCTAGCTATATATGTCTCTATAAATATTTTTTAGTATTTTTAATATTTATTCCCTTTTTTGCCCTTGTTGTTTTATTGTTGTAGTTATTATTGCTTTGGTTACTGATGTTGTCGTTGTTGGATAGGACAGAGAGAAATGGAGAGAGGAGGGGAAGACAGAGGGGGGGAGAGAAAGACAGACACCTGCAGACCTGCATCACCACCTGTGAAGCGACTCCCCTGCAGGTGGGGACTCGAACTGGGATCCTTACGCTGGTCCTTGTGCTTTGTGCCACGTGCGTTTAACCCGCTGCGCCCCCGCCCGACTCCCGTCTCTATAAATCTTATGCGTCCTTTTATGTATACACATAGAAAACCATTACACATCCAGCAGCTTAGAGATAGCTAACAGTCTTCCTTCTCTCTCTCTTCCCCTACCTCCCTCTTTCCTTCCTTTCTTTTCTTTCTTCCCTTCTCCTTCCCTCCCTCCTTCCCTCCCTCCCATCTTTCCTTCCTTCCCAAAGCCCCTGCTCAGCTGCAACTTACGGTGCTGTGCATGGAGTTAACCTGGGGCATCGGGGCCCCAGGTACCAGTCTTTCTGTAGAACCACTGTGCTGTCCCCTCCGGCTTGCAGGGTCTGTGAGTGGCACCATCACACTGTTAAGGACACCACTATCCAGACTCTGCTCTAGATCATTGCTGTTCAGACCCCAGGGGGCACACAGGCCACCTGGGCATCTGGATGAATTTATTTCTGGCTCTGCAGGGATCTGTTTCTCCAAGGGCTCCCAGTGACCCCCAGGGCTGATCTCCCCCACCCCCCTGCATTCCTGCTGTGTTCTGCCCCTGCAGCTTCCCGCCCTCACCCCAGCTCTGCAGATGTGGGCATGGAGGCTCTCAGAAGTGTGCAGGTCTGTCCTAGACCCCCCCACACACACACACACAGCTGCAGCCCTGAAGTGAGAGGCTCCACTCACGTGGGTCTGTGTGTGTCCACACGCCCCACCACACAAGTGTGTCCTGTGGGTTTAGATCACATGTGGCCAAGGACAGGGAGGGCAGCTCAGAGGGTTGCCAGGCAGATGACCTGTCTCTGTGGCGGCAGATGGTGGTGACGCTGGACCCACAGAGCCCTCCAGAGCTGCAGCCCCTGTCCTGGGGTTCCGCCCCCCCCCACCCCCAGGCTTTAACTCTCACATCCTAGGAGATATTTCAAGCTCCACCCAGCACTGACAGGCAATGATGGCTCCAACAAAGGGAGAAGAGTTTAGTTCACAGGGATGATCAGAGCAGAGGAGAGCTGTCTAATCCTATTAATGAATTTGCTAATTGGGCTTCTGCCCCCAATCATTTCATATCCAGGCTCTCCAGGGAGGCATCAGACAAAATGGAAGCAGCGCCCGGGGGGCTGTGACAATGGCCTGGGCACTGCGGGTTATCCTTGTTTATCCTCACCCAACCTCACTCCCTGTTCCGGCTGTCCCTCCACTCTGTTCCCTTGGGTGCCGTCCAGGGTGAGGTCAGGATGGGAGGGAGGAGGCAGGCTTGGGTAAAGGGCTCGGGCTCTGGGACCAACCAGGACCAGGAGCTGCAAGCCGACAGCTGAGTGAGCCTGAGCGAGGCCTCCGCTGGCTTCCTCATCTACAGATTGGGAAGCACCACAGGATCTGTCCTCCAGGGCTGGCGGGAGACAGGACACTGGGAGAGGACCAGGCAAGGGACAGTGTCCTGAGATGAGACAAAGACAGCAGCACCCTGGCCCCTAAGGTTCAGTCACACAGCCAGACTTTGGGGGCAAAAGCTTCTTCTATCAAATCTGAGACCTCATAGCCTGCCTCAGCCCCACCCCACCCCCGATTTGAGTCCAGCGCAGACCCCCTTTCTGTGCCCAGTTTAGCCTTCAGTACGGCCTAGAATAGCACAGTCCTGTGCCCAGGCTGACGGCCACTGCTGGCAGCATGCCCTTTTGCAAAAGAATAAATGCCTGGCTTCAACTCCTTATTTTTATTTTTATTTTTTTGCCTTGATAAGTAATTTTAATTGGACGTCGTTTACAACACTTTTCTTTTTTATCTGATGGGGGGAGAGCACTCAGTGGTCTGGCCTGTGATGTTGGATTGAGCTTGGGGGCTCATGCTGGTCCTACTCTGTGCCACCTCCCCCCGGCCAACTCTTTAGTCTCCTTGCTCTGATGTTTATTTTTGCAAATGGCCTTTTGATTTTTGTTTTACTGAATGTGCCACTGGGTGGGGGGATGAATTTGGGGCCTTGCAAATATCCTTCCAGCTGGACTTATCACTATCTTTTGAAAGATAGAAGAAAAGGGAGAGAGGGGGGGAGGGGGGGAAGAAGAGAGAGTAAAAGTACTGACAGTGGACATGGGCCCCAGATCAGATCGATGGGGTTTACAGTTAATAGTGTTGATATATTTTTCCCATATTTGGGAGCTACTCTCTCCCTGACCCAGCTTTCTAATCCTATTTCCAATCTGATACCATCTCCTTAGACAATACCTTTAGCCCATCTGCAAGTTAACTCTCAGGCAAAAAATAGTAAAGGCACAGGCCCCTAGGAATATACCTAAAATACATTTCCTAGCTTTTTCCAAAATGGAGACTCTCCAAATCTCATCTGTTATATTCTTACTTTTAGGTTCCTGATTATTAAACAATTTGTTCTGCTTTACATCTTAATGCTTTTCAGCCACCACCAAGTTACAGTTTAAGTTACCATGATGCCAACTTGACTTTCCTAGGCAGACAACTTCACCAATATGTTCTGGAACCTCACCTCTCCAGAGCCCTACCCAACTAGGGAAAGATAGAAACAGGCTGGGGTGGGGGTGGGAGGAGTTGGGCGGTAGCGCATCGGGTTAAGTTCAGGTGGCGCAAAGTGCAAGGACCAGCTTAAGGATCACGGTTCCCCATCTGCAGGGGAGTAGCTTCACAGGCAGGGAAGCAGGTCTGCAGGTGTCTATCTTTCTCTCCCCTTCTCTATCTTTCCCTCCTCTCTCCATTTCTCTCTGTCCTATCCAACAATGGCAACAATAATAATAACTACAACAATAAAACAACTACAACAAGGGCAAAAAAAGTGAATAAATAAATACAAATACATACGTACATATATGTGTATATATATATATACAGGCTATAGATCAACCTACCAAAGTCCATGTCCAGTGGAGAAGCAATTACAGAAGCCAGACCTTCTACCATCTGCACCCCATAATGATCCTGGGTCCATACTCCCAGAGAGATAAAGACTAGGGAAACTTCCTAGTTTTCCTATGAAGGGGGTGGGATACGGAGCTCTGGTGGTGGGAACTGTATGGAATTATAACCCTTTTATCCTACAATCTTTATTAAACGAATAAAAAAATAAAAATAAAATAAAGATAATTAGAACTCAAAAAAAAAGTACTGACAGTGCTTCCATGCAGTGCTAGGGTTCGAACTCAGATCTCCACAAAGGCAAGTCAGGTGCCCCAATGGCTGAGCCATCTCACCAGCTCCCTTGCTCTCATTTCTTGAATGAATCTGACCAAAGAATGAAAGTGTAGAGACGCTTCCCAGTCTTCCCTTGTTCCTCAAAGACACAAAACAGCTACTGGCAGCTGCAGGCCACACCAATGCTCCTCAGGCTGAAGCAACCCTTTGCAGCCTTGTAAGAAGCTCTAAGCCGGTTACTCCCCTCTACCTGGGAATCCTGGACCCCAGGCTTCTGCCCTCCCAGGACTTTTTCACTCACCCATTCATTCATTCGAGGACACATTCATTCACACACTCATTTCTTCAGCCATTCATTCACCTGCTCCATCCTTAATGGAAACACTCCCTCACTCCCCTGTACATTTTACAATAGACCAAGTGAGTAAAGCCCTTGTAGGCTAGAGAATTCCCAGGGAACAGAGCCCAGAGCCCAGAGCCCAGAGCTCAGAGTCCAGAGGCTCTAAGCAGTATCCTCCCTGCCCACTGCCAGCCTTTTCCATCTCTGCACCTAGTGCCTGGAGCCCTGCTGACTTCTGCCCAGGGTAGGCTGGGGGCTGCCTTGGCAGGCAGTGGAGCTGTCAGGCAGTGCATACTGTTCTCAGAGCACTCGCCTGCTTCATGGTAAACAGACTCAGCACATTTCACAGACAGAGCCAATTCGGAGCCAGCAGACCAAGTAACAGAATTCACTGCACGCAGAGCGCTGGCTGGTGAGCGAGACTCCCGCGGGAAGCTAACTTTTCCCACAGGATCTGCAATTCTAGGAAATGGGAATGAGTGGTCAAGCATGCACTCCTGAGCCCCCCCAAGGGGCTGACGGGTTGCCTAGGATGTGTGCGGCCAGCTTGGCACCCTGGCATCCCAGAATTTGGGCTCAGACGTCCCTGCCCCCCAGGAGCTGGGATGGGGTGAGCCACCAACCCCTTTCCCTGTGGGCCAATTTGGAGCATGGCCCAGGCCTCGTGAGAACATGCTCCGTGGATGATGGAGGAATTACAATGCAGAAGCCATTTCTCTCTGGAGCTTGTAGGAGATCTCCTGAATATGGAAACAGCCAAGGGAGGTCCTGGCATGTGGCTGGAATTTTAAGAAGGAGATTAGGAGGTGGGGGAAGGACCAGACGGCCCTAGGAAGATGGGCAGAGATGAGAACCACCGGTCACTGCTCAGGCCGGAGGCGCCAACACCACAGCTCACAGCCATTCCTCCTTGAGAGATAAGGACATGGCGACAGGCTTTCCAAGGCCCCTGGGGTCTGGGACTGGAGATGGTAGGGACTCTGCTACTCCTTGGTACCTCACTGCCTCTGATTGGTCCCCTGATGTGTCCTCATTGGAAATCTGCCCCATCAAAAATTCCCAAACCAGCAATGTCAGAACCATGTTGCTGCTGCTCCAAGGTGCCCAGCGACTGAGGAGCCAGGGGACACACCCTGTGTTTGTGCCTGGCTACGTGGGCTTAGAAAGAGCACCCCCATTGCTCAGCAAAGTCTTCTGGAAGCACTGTGGAGAGCCCAAGCTCAGCCTTTCTGGAAGGTTCTGAATGCCTTCCCCTGGTGGTGGAGGAAGATAGGTTCAGCCCCCAGGGGAAGGCTCCCCATCTGCTAAGCACCAGCTTCTGCGGGATGGCCTCGGTCTCCTGATGCCTCCCTACTTTTAGAGAACCCCCTCCCCCCAATTGCTTGATGCCTACTCCTTGACGTTGGAGACTCCCGGAATTATCACGCCTGTTCCTTATTGATACACTCTTCTATTCTTGTTGTACTGCTTCCTTAGTTCCTGACAGCAACGTAAAGAAGAACAAAAGGAAAGCAGGTCCACCTGTAGTCACCCACCTGCCCTCCGGCCACAGTCCCTGCTCTCTGACGGCATCTGGGAGATGGTGCAAACCCTGGGGTCAGCAGGATCCCGGAGGCCAAAAGCCTAAGCCGCATGTCATCAGTGCTGCCCTCTGCACCAGCTTTTAAGGTCCCCTTCTTCTTCTTCTTCTTCTTCTAGCGTTTGCCCTTCTTCCGTAGCCAGTCAACAGCGTCAGGTGGAGCCTGATGTCAAGTTTCGAGACCTCCTTTGAATTGGAGAGGTGGCAGTCGTTGACTATGTGGGTCATAGTCTGTCTGGAGCCGCAGGGGCAGTTCAGGTCGTCGTCTCTGGCTCCCCAGCGATGGAACATAGCGGCGCACCGGCCATGGCCTGTTCGATAGCGATTGAGGAGGGCCCGATCATAACGTGCTTGCAGGGGTCTGTGATGAGGTGTCTGTTCTTGACCTCAGCTGACTGCCAACTCTGTTTCCAAGAGTCTGGAACAGAGAAGTTCAGCGTAGGCGTAGGG
This sequence comes from Erinaceus europaeus, assembly GCF_950295315.1. NCBI lineage: Eukaryota > Metazoa > Chordata > Mammalia > Eulipotyphla > Erinaceidae > Erinaceus > Erinaceus europaeus. Next base: position 6,549,284 of record NC_080170.1, on the reverse strand, counting down.
GACCAGATTGGGTGACGAGACGTCAAGCGTTGGACAGGGTGGGCGAAGATATCCGCGTATATTGGCAGGTCCGGTCGAGCGTAGACGTGGGAAATGAACTTAGATGATGCCGCATCCCGACGAATGTCTGGTGGGGCGATGTTGCTAAGAACTGGCAGCCATGGAACCGGGGTGGAACGGATGGTTCCAGAAATGATCCTCATGGAGGAAGGTCCCCTGTGTTCCATGCTCTGATGTAATGCAGAACTTCTGTTCACGAATATCATGAGAGAAGCCTGTTCAGGGGCACCCGCAGTAATCATACTAGTCAGTCCACTCTTCAGAGCACTCTCACACTTGTTGATGAGTGTCTGAGTTAGTCTTTTCAATCCTGGGATTGAAGCTTGGAACCCAGAATCCCAGCAGCAGCCGTATGCATCCACCAGACCCCATGTCTCCTGCAATTTTTCCCTCTCTCTTTGGGCCCACCCTGTCAAGTCCACTTAACCCCAAACAGTGTCCTTGGTGTGGGAAGCCAGACTCTCACAGCCAGAAACCCTACCCAGAACCAGATCCAGAGACTGAGGCCCAAACAGGACTTTCTCACTTTAAAAAATATTTTATTTATTTATTCTTGGATAGAGACAGAGAGAAATTGAGAGGGGTGGGGGAGACAGAGAGGCAGAGAGTCACCTGCAGCCCTGTTTCACCACTTGTGAAGCTTTCCCCCTGCAGGTGGGGACCAGGGGCTCGAACCCGGGTCCCTGTGTACTATAATATGTGCGCTTAACCAGGTGCACCACTGCCTGGCCCTCTTTCTCTTTGAATTAAAGACTAAGATGCCAGGCAGAGAGACGGGAAATGCATCTGGGTGTTTCTACCCATTGCCAAAGCCCTTACACTGCACTGCTTCAGATGCCTGTCACTTCTGGAAGACTCCCCTAGTATAGTGGGAGGGCTGGTGGCACTCTTCTCCTCTCTGGGAGCTGACCCCAGGGAGCTTCTGCTCCATTTAAACAATACACAGAGACATGTGTTTTGTAATTATCTGGTTCACTGTCACCCGCTGTGCCTGCCACCATTGCTTCTAGGGCCAGCCAGGGGGCAGAGTTAAGAACTGGAGCTGCCCACTTGGGTTTGGGGTCCCAGTAAGCTGGGTAGGACTGAAAGAAGGTTCTGATTTTTATCTTTTTATTTATGTCCTATTAGGTAGAGAGAAATTGAAAGGGGAGGGGGCAATAGAGAGAGGAGAAGAGACAGAGAGACACCTGCAGCCCTGCTTTACCACTTGCGAAGCTTTCCCCCTGCAGGTGGGGACCAGGGGCTTGAACCTAGGTCCTTGTGCATTGTAATGTGAGCGCTTAACCACTTGGCCCCTCTTTTTTTCTTTTTTATATTTTTATGTGTTTGTTGTTGGATAGAGAGAGAGAAATTCAGAGGGGAGTGTTGTATAGAAAGATAGAGAGGGAGAGAGACAGAGACACGCCTGTAGCCCTGCTTCACCACTCACAAAGCTCTCCCTCTGTAGGTGGGGACCAAGGGCTTGAACCTGGGTCCTTGTGCACTGTAACGTGAGCGCTTAAGCAGGTGCGTCACTGCCTGGTCCTGGAAGAAGGTTCTGGAGATGAGCTGCCAGGATTCCTAGATGCCCTGGTCCCCTGCAGGGTGGCCCACTCTTGGCCTGTGGGTACCCTAACCGCCCCACTCCCCGACGACAGAGTAGAGTCCCCAGACTCAGACATACTGGGCACTGACAACACAGCACAACCTGGGGCTGAGCACTCGCCCGGCCTTGTCCCTGGAGTCCTCAGAAGGCACCAGCTATTTTAAGATGGTAACCACTACTGTCCCGGTTTCACAGTCAGGGAAAAACAAGGCTTAGTCATCGAGAGTAAGTGGCGGAGCCTGGATTTGAACCCAGCAGGGGACAAGGACACGGACTTGAGCAGCCTACAGTTCTCTTCTGCCAGCTGCCAATCAGGCGGGGGCCCCACTCTGAGGACGGCCTCCCAGCAGCAGCCTTCTGTGCTGAAAAGCGGGAGTTGGGGAGACAGCAAAGGAGACTGGCACAGGACAGGTCCCAGGTTTAACCCCTGGTACAGCCGTCAGAACTCAGTGGAGCAGGGCTCTGGCCCAAAGAAAGTAAAGCCCGTGGGAATGTCCAGGGTCTCTTCCTGCCAGGACACACGGAGAAACTGAGGTTCTGTCTGGGAAGATCACTAACCACCAGCCTTCCTGGCCAGTTTCCAGATGCCTCCCCAGCAGGAAGGGTTTGTTTGTTTGTTTGTTTGACCAAAGCACTGTTCAGCTCTGGTTTATGGTGGAGTGGAGGGATTGAACCTGAGACTTTGGAGCCTCAGGAATGAGAGTCTCTTTGCATAACCATTATGCTATCTACCCCCACCAGAGGAAGGGCTTTTTTTTGCTGGGTGGCACTGCACTGAGGAATGCACACAGCTGGAACCCCAACAAGTTCACGCCAGTGGAGGAGGAGGAGGTCTCTGCATGAAAGGAGTGACCACTGGGCTTGGGCAGCCCTGCCCCCATTAGCCTCGGCTGTGCCTTGAGCGTCAAAGCAGCTGACATGAGACAGACATGTACCAGGCGCACAGGTGGCGGGCGTGGGCACTAGATGCAGGAACCCCTCTTTCCCTGCTTGGAGCCCCGAGAGCAGCAAAGAGCTCTGGTCTTGGGGGATCCTGAAGGGACCCATCCAAAGAGACCTGAGTGGGAGGAAAGCGTGAACAGCCAGTTCTGAGCTCTCTGCCTCTGCCAGCCCTGCCGATGGGGCTCAGGTCACCTTTGGTCTTCACCTGGGCCTTTACAATGGTTCCCAGGGACAGAGAACACACCAAGTGCTGCCTGTCTGCTCCAATGCCCAACCCCCATTCCCATCAGGAAGCAGCATTCTCACTCCAGGGGACTCCCCAAGGAGGCCACCTCCTGAGTCTCTTGTCCCCGCAGTGACCTCTGGGACTCCACAGCGTGTGTGTGTGTGTGTGTGTGTGTGTGTGTGTGTGTGTGTGTGTGTGTGTGAGGGAGGGGCAGGTGATGGATGAGGAGCACAGGACTTGGCACTGAGTTGATCCCTGTGTGTGGACACGCACCTGTGAGGAGTGGCACTGAGAGGTCAAGGCCCTGAGTGGGGCTGCAGACTGGTCCTGCCTGTGGACATGGAGCCTAGTTGTGCAAGTGGGTTCCAGTCTCTCCCGGTGCCCTAGCTTTGCCCCATGAGAGCTCCCCCTAGATGCCTGCCCCCCTGGTGGGCCCTCTGTGATGATGCCCTAAGCAGCCCAGCCTGATCTATGACCTCAGAGAAGATGCCCCATGCCCCCCAGACTCCACTGACCCCAGTACAGATACAGCTGCTGATAGAAGAGGTAGGATGTGACACCCACCCAAAATCACCAGGAGGGTTCCGGCGGCAGAATGGAGGGAGTAGCTGACAGGATCTCTGCAACCCCAGCATCCAGCCACTCACCATCAGGACTGAGTATCACACAAAAGAAAGCCAGACCCAAACCATCTACAGCTTTCTCCTAACTGCCTCCCTTCTCTGTTCCAACTGCCAACTTCAAAGCTACTGGGCTGAAAGCCTTCCTGCATCATCCCCAGTGGGAGCCACTGCCTGGCTTCCCAAGGCCCCAGGTGACAGCTGTCTCAGCTGGCACAGGAGGGACCCCTGGGGGTGTGCTGGAAGCCACTCATCTCTCTGCCCCATGCCCTGGCAGTGCCCCCAGCTCCCTCCAGAGCACACAGCACCCATGGGTGACAGCCTGGCTTCTGAGGGCTCCCTGAGCCATGGGGACCCAAGTGAGCCCTGGGGACTCTGACACCCACACCAGCTGAGTCCTTTTGACTTGCAGAGGTTCATGGAGGCGGGGCAGGGTTCTGGACCCCTGGGTCTGTGTGAGAGTAAGAGCAACCTAGCTGGGAGCCCACAGCTGCATGACAACAGGAACAACAGTAAGGGCTCCCCGGCAGCTGCACCCAGACAATATGGGCACCCCACCTGTGCACCCACCTCACTTGCTCCCACATATTTTCCCAGCAGGTAGGTGCTGGCACCTGAGCCCCCCCCCCCCAGGGGGAGTCAGGCACCTTGGGGGGCTGTTCCCCCTCCTGGTCTGTCTACAGCAAGGGCTCCTGGTCCTGAGACAGAAAAGCCTGGCCCCTCTTGGGGGGGCGGTGGAGGGAGATTGCACCCCTGCTGTGTGCCCCCAGACCTGCCGGCAGAACAAAGGGACCAGGTGGCTTACCTTTGGAGGGTCGCCTTTGTTTGGTTTGCAGAGAGGAGAAGGTGCCCATCACGGCCCCCATGGCCAAGGAGGGGACCTGCGAGGACAGTCCTGCCCCTCCCGGGAAGCAGTCGCTGCTGGGTTACTCCAAACCACGCGCGGAGGAGGAAACAGGCAGCTACCCGCCTGCAGCGGGCTGGGATCCTGGGATCGGGGAGGGAGCAGGCGTGGGGCTGGGCGCCCGGAGCCCTCTCTCTCTCTCTCTCTCTCTCTCTCCCTCTCCTCTTCAACCCAGCACAGGAAGAGCTAGCCGCCGCGAGCCCCTAGCACTCAGCCCCCTCCCTGTCCGCCTGGTTGCCTGGTACTGGACAGGGCTCCGGGCTCTGGGCTCTGAGCTCCTGGCTCTTGGCTCTTGGTTCCGGGGTCGCTCCAGGCATGAATGAGCGGAGCTGAGAGCTGCCGCCCCGCAGCCTGTGCTGGCGGCTCCTTGGGGTGCCGGTGCCTCTGAGTGGCGCCCAAGCACTAGGGACCCCAGGGTGGGAGGGGCCTGCTGCAGGGGTGCCCTGAGTGTGTGTGTGTGGTGGGGGGCGGGGCGGCAGGTCTAGGAGGCTGTGTGCATGCTGGACATACACAGCGCTAGGCTGGGGACTTGGGGCCAGGAAATCCTCCCAAAATGTGAGTGTGTGTTCCCCATGTCTGCGTGATTTACTGACTTCAAGGGACATCCTGGACCATGGCTGGAGTTCAGGGACAATGTTTATCTAGACCTGTATCTGTCTACTGCATTCATCATCCATCTTTCTAGCTTCTAGTTATTCATCCATCTGTCCTTCTAACCTAACAATTTTCTATCATCCATCTGTCCATCCATCTTTCTAGTGTATCTTTCTATCTGATCTATCCATCCATCCACCTACCCATTTGTTTTTCTGTCCCATAACTTATCCATCCGTCCATCCATCCATCCATCCATCCACCCATCCACCCACCCACACATCCATCCGTCTCTACATCCATCCATCCACCCAGTCCATCCTCCATCCATCCATCCATCCTCTGCCCACCCACACACCCATCCATCTATACATCCATCCATCCATCCATCCATCCACCCATCCACCCACCCACACATCCATCCGTCTCTACATCCATCCATCCACCCAGTCCATCCTCCATCCATCCATCCATCCTCTGCCCACTCACACACCCATCCATCTATACATCCATCCATCCATCCATCCACCCATCCACCCACCCACACATCCATCCGTCTATACATCCATCCATCCATCCACCCACCCACCCCATCCTCCATCCATCCATCCATCCACCCACACATTCACACATTCTCCTAACCTATTTTTCTAACCCTATCTACCCATCCATCAACATCTTTTTTTAAAAAAAATTTATTTATTTATTCCCTTTTCTTGCCCTTGTTGTTTTATTGTTGTTGTTACTAATGTCATTGTTGTTGGATAGGACAGAGAGAAATGGAGAGAGGAGGGGAAGACAGAGAGGGGGAGAGAAAGACAGACACCTGCAGACCTGCTTCACTGCTTGTGAGGCGACTCCCCTGCATGTGGGGAGCCAGGGGCTTGAACTGGGATCCTTCCACCGGTTCTTTGCGCTTTGCTCCACCTGTGCTTAACCTGCTGCGCCACTACCTGACTCCCTCCATGATCATCTTCATCATCACCATTAATCTATCATCTATTTCTCTACCTGTTATCTATCTACCCCTCTATCTATCCCTGGTTTCCAGCCTCTGGCTGGCTGGTGGTGTGCTGACCCCCCTGCCTCCACCCCCAGGACAGTGTCCCTGGTCCTTCTGTGCACGCAGGATTTCAGGTGACTTCAATGGAAAGCTGAATCGATACAACCCTGAATTCTCAGAGTGAAGGCAAAGCCTCCCCTAACTGGCTGTCATGCCCCCACCCCCCCAGAAGCAGGGCCACCTCCCTACGACAAGGAGCTAGGAAGAGGGAAGGGAGCCCTGGCCTTGCGTGTTTCTGCCTCTCTCTTCCCACTATCCCTCCTTCATCACCTGCCTTTCCATACCCACTTGCACAGCCGTTGTTAGTCAGCAGTGGAGGGACAGGGTGTGGCTGAGAGGGGAGGGTGCAGGCTGGATTTAGGGTGCATCTCTGTGGACAGTTCCCATCAGGACCACACACACCCCACCTGGCCTGAGTGGCCGCCCGCCTCAGTCTGAGTGGGGTTCCAACCCCTGACCAGGTCAACTGCCAACTTCAGAGCTGCTGGGCTTAAAGCTTTCCCGCATCGTCCCCAGTGGGGGCCAGTGTCTGGCTCCCCAAGGCTCCAGGTAACAGCTGTCCTGCTGGCAGGATCCAGCCTGTCTCATCTGGCATGGGAGGGTCTCCCCTGGGGGGTGGGCTTCAGGCTTTCTAAGGCTGGAAGCCACTCATCTCTCTGGCCCATGCCCTGGCAGTGCCCCCAGCTCCCTACAAAGCACACAGCACCCGTGGGTGACAGCCTGGCTCCCAAGGGCTCTCTGAGCCACAGCACACAGTCACACAGGCGCACACACGTTTACAGGGACACGGCTTCTGTGAATGTAAACTCTCAGGCACCCAGAGGTACATTCACAGCCCCAGATGAGACACAGACACACAGGTGTGAGACAGACACATGGCCACCCACAGGCATAGTTCACAGTACAGAGCCATGCCCACAGACTCGGGGCTCCCCAGGAGCTGCTGCCCCACACCCCGTTTACCTCACTAACACAGGTGCCCTGTGAGCTGGCCCCAAACCCTGAGCAATCCACTAGTCTATTCAGAACCTTCTGCTTCCTCCACGGCCTGCATGGGACCCATTAAGGGTGACAAGGGAGGTGCCTTTGTCCCCACCCACAGGCAGGTTACAATGAATGAATGAGTGAGTGAGTGAGTGAGTGAGTGAATGAATGAAAGAAAGAATGCCTTTTCTCTGTGGCCAATGACTAAGTAAGATGTGACAATTACCAGATCACCCTTGTGTTTGAAAGGCAGTGGCATCCTCTCCCCGGTGAAGACGGATTCATTCAGCAAATATTTATTCAGCCACACGTCTTCCATGTACCAGATGTTTACACTACAACAGTACTTTTCTCTGCGAGGACGCTACTGTGGTCATCTTGTACACACACACACACACACACACGCACACTGACACACACACACACAATCTCACACACATGCATATACGCACACTCACTCACACACAAGCACACACACACTCACATGCACACACACACCACACACACTCACACACTCTCACACGCACTCTTACACACACACTCACACATGCATACTCTCTCATGCATGCACACACAATCTCACATATACACTCATGCACACACACACCACACACACACACTCACACAACACACACACACACGCACACACACACTCGCACACACCACACACACTCACACACACACTCTCTCACACACACACGCACACACAATCACACACACATGCACACTCACACACACATGCACACACACTCACATGCGCACATACACACTCTCTCACACACCACACATACTTACACACACTCTCACAACACACCACACACATGCACACACACTCACACACACATGCACACGCATGCACACACACACAAGCAGAAGATACAGCAGACAGCTCCTGGAGAGGCTTGCAGAGATCTAAGTCAGCAGGTACATAGATGAGGAAGCGCACAAAAGGGAGCAGAGAAGGGCCTGAAGAGAGAGAGGACCCCTGCCACCTGGCTGTGGGAACTTTTATTCCCTTGTCCATTACTTGGCACACCCCGTCTGGGTATCCTTCTCCTCTAGAGGACCAACTTGCTCTGGTCCCCAGGCCAGCTCAGACCCTGCCCTCATTCATCATACCCACACCCCCACATCCCCCACTCACAGACTGAGGCTCTGACACCCACCCCACACATGGCTGGGCTTGCAGATGGGGCCTGGAAGGAAGAGAGAGAGGGGAAGGGAGGGGGGAAGGGAGGGAGGCTACACTAGGTCACAGGACGGGGCTCTGGTCCCGATTGGGGCAGTGTTTCACGTCCTAATTAGAGCAGGCATCAGTCATCAGAGAGTTTGCTGAGAAAAGGGAACTCCGCTTCATTGCTGGTGGGAACACAAGCGGGTGGAGCCCCTTGGAGGACTGCATGGAGAGTCCTTCAACAAATAAATATGCAGTTACCTTAGGATCCAGCAATAGCACTCAGGCATTTATCCAGCGGACACTCAAACACTAATTCGAAGAGACACATACACTCCTATGTTCATAGCTGCATTATTCACAACAGCCGAAGAGTGGGAGCAGCCTAGATGCCCATCCACAGATGACTGGCTAGAGAAGTGATGGGATGTATACTCCATGGAATACTACTCTGTCATCAAAAAAGATAATATTGTGTCCTTTGAGACCAAATGAATGGAAATGGACGTGATGGTGCTTAGTGAAATAAGTACAGAGATGAAAGATAACAGCCAGATGGTTTCACTCATCTGTGGAGTCTAGAGATCTAATACACGTGAATTTGCAAATAAACAAAAGCAGAAGCAAGAGTAATGTTTCTCAGACAGTGTGAGGACTCTGGTGGTTCTCTCTGGGAGGTGGAGGCTGGGGACACAGAGCTCCAGTGGTGGGTGTGGTGTGGGGCTAGACCCTGACATCTTACAGTCTTGTAACCCACTATTCACCACAAATCAAAAAATGGAAAAAGAACAGGTGTTGGAGAGTCTCCACTTCTGTACCAGGACCAGAGACAGCCCAGATGTGCAGAGAGAGAGAGGGGGGGGGCTCCCTGCGGACACCCTCAGAGACAGCCCAGATGTGCAGAGAGAGAGGGGGGGCTCCCT